>NC_057396.1:1171379-1471379 GCF_019320065.1 Cervus canadensis
AAAAAAAAAAAAAAAAAAAAAAAAAAAAAAAAAAAAAAAAAAAAAGAACTATCTTAAATACCTTGAGTCAATCTGTTGTGTCTGATTTTTTGCAACCCCATGGACTGTAGTCTACCAAGCTCTTCTGTCTGTTGCAGAGAAGAACCAATTCCGATTCTAAGTTGGAAGTGTTTCTTTGACTTGCTTTTTGTTGCTTTTGTATAGTCATACATAATGACCCCTCTGCCAGTCTTTTTTTTTTTTTTTCTTAGTTGGAGGCTAATTACTTTACAATATTGTAGTGGGTTTTGTCATACATTTAAAGTGTCTTTCTTCAGATATTAGAGAGATAATCTGATCCTGCCCATCTATGAAAGGCTGAAAGCAAGAAGATATTAAGACATCCCTCCCTTCCTTGATGCTTCCTTGATTCCCAGAGATGTTTGCAAAACTGACGGCCCTTTTTACTTCCCCACCTCTCTCTCTATTCTGCCTTTCCTATTTTACTTCCTCACCTCTTCTCTTCCTAGTTCCATAAAGGAACCTGACATCCAGACCCCAAGAATAGTGGTTGTTTTGAGACATTAGTCTGCCATCCTCTAGGTCTGCCAGCTTTCTGACTAAGTCATATTCCTCGCCTCAACATCCCATCTCGTGGATTCACTGGCCTGTTGTGCAACGAGCAGAGTGAACTTGGACTCAGTAAATTCCAGGCAAGAATACCATGGTGGGAAGCCGTTCTCTTCTCCAGGGGATTTGCTGACCCAGGGGTTGAACCCTGGTCTCTTGAATCACAGGCAAACTTTTTACCATCAGAGCCACCACTTTACTTCTCCCATATTCATGGTGCAATGGGGATCCATTAAAGACTTTTAAAAGGGAGGTGATGCAAATTGGAGATAAGAATGCAATGCTAGTCAACATTTAAAGTGTTTAGAAGTAAATCAGTTCAGTTCAGTTCAGTTGCCCAGTCGTCTCCGACTATTTGCGACCCCATGAACCACAGCACACCAGGCCTCCCTGTCCATCACCAACTCCCACAGTTCACCCAAAGCCATGTCCATTGAGTTGGTGATGCCATCTAACCCTCTCATCCTCTGTCGTCCCCGTCTCCTGCCCTCAATCTTTCTCAGCATTAAGGTGTTTTCAAATGAGCCAACTCTTTGCATCAGGTGGCCAAAGTATTGGAGTTTCAGCTTCAGCATCAGTCCTTCCAATGAACACCCAGGACTGATCTCCTTTAGGATGGACTGGTTGGATCTCCTTGCAGTCCAAGGGACTCTCAAGAGTCTTCTCCAACACCACAGTTCAAAAGCATCAATTCTTCGGCGCTCAGCTTTCTTTATAGTCCAATTCTCACATCCATACATGACTACTGGAAAAACCATAGCCTTGACTAGATGGACCTTTGTTGACAAAGTAATGTCTCTGCTTTTTAATATGCTGTCTAGGTTGGTCATAACTTTCCTTCCAAGGAGCAAGTGTCTTTTAATTTCATGGCTGCAATCACCATCTGCAGTGATTTTGGAGCCCAGAAAAATAAAGTCAGCCACTGTTCCCACTGTTTCCCCATTTCTTTGCCACAAAATGATGGGACCGGATGCCATGATCTTAGTTTTCTGAATGTTGAGCATTAAGTCAACTTTTTCACTCTCCTCTTTCACCTTCATCAAGAGGCTCTTTAGTTCTTCTTCACTTTCTGCCTTAAGGGTGATGTCATCTACATAACTGAGGTTATTAATATTTCTCCTGGCAATCTTGATTCCAGCTTGTGCTTCCTCAAGCCCAGTGTTTCTCATGATGTGCTCTGAATAGAAGTTAAATAAGCAGGATGACAATATACCGCCTTGACGTACTTCTTTCCTGTTTGGAACCAGTCTGCTGTTCCATGTCAGTTCTAACTGTTGCTTCCTGACCTGCACACAGGTTTCTCAAGAGGCAGATCAGTTGATTGAAATTAGTTCAAATACTTCAGGTCTTTAGAATTTGGTTTCCATAAACTTCAGACGTAACGAATGGTTCCTTGTCAATAAAAAGTGAAAAAGAAAAGAAAAGAAAACAAAACCCTACACTCCCATTTCCTGTCAAAGAACCTACCGTTTAGTGCACAACAAAGAAATACGTGTGACTATAAAAATAATAGATTTTAAAGCTGTCCTCCAAACAAACGTTAGGATAAAAACGTTGATTAATGACTTTTTCAGGACAGGCCACTGTTTAAAAAAAAAAAGTAAGAAAAAGGGAAGAAGAAAGATTGCTCCTCCCATCACTTCCTCCTTTTCCTAGAATGAAAACTTAAGAAGAGAAAAGAAGGTAATGCCAAAGAGCAGCAGTGAGGCTGGCTATGGAGCCACTCCATGGACAGAAAAAGACTGATTGAGCAATGACTGACTGTCATAGCAGAGAAGAAAATCACTTGGGAATAGACGGCAAATGTAATTGGCCTTCACCAAAACAACATAAAATACAGTGACATAAATGCAGTGCTCGGCAAGACACAGATGGGAAACGTGTAGTTAATATGTTTCATAAAGAATTTTAGTTCAGATTAAATGAAGAAATAAACAATACTTTAGCCTTGTCTAAATATCCTTATGAGTGTAAAGCTGAAGAAAAAGTGTGACAAGGCAATCTTGAGTTCAGATCTGCTCCTCACTTGGGCCCGTTCATGCATCACAGCCTTGTGGTGATAAAGGGGTATGCAAATCTAACTTAAGCTCTGAGCCTCATCGTGTAGGGCCACACATGATGGACGGGTCACAGTGAAAACTTCTGACAAATATGGTCCTCTGGAGGAGGAAATGGCAACTCACTCCAGTATTCTTGCCTGGGGAACTTTATGGGCAGTATAAAACGTCAAAATATATGACCCTGGAAGATGAGACCCTCATTTCGGAAGGTGTCCAATTCCCCAGTAGGGAAGAGCAGAGGGCAATTATGAATAGCCTCAGAAAGAATGAAGCAGCTGGTCTAAAGCAGAATCTATGCTCAAGTGGTTGTTTCTGGTGGTAAAAGTAAAGTTCGGTGCTATAGAGAACAACATTGCATGGAACATAACCTGGAATGTTATGTCCATGATTCAAGGCAAATTGGACGTGGTCAATAAGAGATGGCAAAAGTCAACATCAAACTGTTAGAAATATATGAAATAAAATGGAAGGGAATGGACAAATTTAATTCATAGGACCATTATATCTACCACTGTGGGCAAGAATCCCTTACACCTCATAGTCAACCAGAGTCCAAAATGCAGTACTTGGTTATAGTCCCCAAAACAGCACAACAATCTTGGTTCATTTCCAAGACAAACTATTCAACATTACAGTAATCCAAGTCTATGCCCCAACCTTTGATGCTACAAAAGCTGAAGGTGATGATTCTATGAAGAATTACAACACCTTCTAGAACTAAAACAAAACAAACAAACAAACAAAAAAAAATCCTTTTCATCATAGGGGTTTGGAATGCAAATTAGGAAGTAAAGAGGTATTGGTCCTTCCAATGAATATTCAGGTTTGACTTCCCTTAGGAGACTGTTTGATCTGCTTGCTGTCCAAGAGACTCTCAAGAGTCTTCTCTAGCAACACAGATAGAAAGCATCAATTCTTCAGTGTTCAGCCTTCTTTATGGTCCAACTCACATCCATACTTGACTTCTGGAAAAACCATAGCTTTGACCAGACAGACCTTTGCCGTCAAAGTCATGTCTTTGCTTTGTAATATGCCATCTAGGTTGGTCATAGCTTTTTTCTCAAGGAGCAAACGTCTTTTAATTTCATGGCTATAGCCATCATCTGCAGTGATTGTAGAGCTCAAGAAAATTTCACTGTTTCCTTTGTTTCCCTATCTATTTTCCATGAAGTGATGGGACCAGATGCCATAATCTTAGGTTTTTGAATGTTGAATTTTAAGCCAGTTTTTTTTCACTCTCCTCTTTCATTTTCATCAAGAGGCTACTCAGTTTCTCTTTGCTTTCTGCCATAAGGATGGTGTCATTTGCATATCTGAGGTTATTGATATTTCTCCCTAAAATCTTGATTCCAGTGTGTGTTTCATCCAGCCTGGCATTTTACATTATGTACTCTGCATAGAAGTTAAATATGCAGGCTGACAATATACAGCCTTGATGTACTCCTTTCCTTTCAATTTTTGAAATAGTTTGTTGTTTCATGTCTGGTTCTAACTGTTGCTTTTTGATCTCCATATAGCTTACACAAGCCTCTTATCCTCATCCATCAGAGGGCAGACAGAATGAAAACCACAATCACAGAAATGGACACAATAAAGGGCAGAAATTGTTAAGGGCTGACAGAAACAGAGGAGATTTTGCAGAGGTGCCAAGAATATGGAGAATTATTCTAAAATGATCTTATGACTCAGATAACCATGAAAGTGTGGTCACTCACCTAGACCTGGACATCCTGGAATGTGAAGTCAAGTGGGCCTTAGGAAGCATTACTATGGACAAGACTAGTGGAGGTGACGGAATTCCAGCTGAGTTATTTGAAGTCCTAAAAGATGATGCTGTTAAAGTGCATCACTCAATGTGTCATCAAATATAGAAAACTCAGCAGTGGCCGCAGGACTGGAAATGGTCAGTTTTCATTTCGACTTCAAAGAAGAACATTGCCACAGAATGTTTATACTATGGTACAGTTGCACTCATTTCACATACTAGCAAGTTTATGCTGAAAATCCTTCAAGCTAAGTTTCAGTAGTATGTGAACTGAAAACTTCCAGATGTACAAAATGGGTTTCAAAAGAGTCAGAGGAGCCAGAGATCAAATTGCCAACACTCGTTGGATCATGGAGGAAACATGGGAGTTCCAGAAAAACATCTATTTCTGCTTTCCTGACTACTCTAAAGCCTTTGACTGTGTGGATCACAAGAAGCTGTAGAAAATTCTGAGAAAAATAGGAATATCAGACCACCTTACCCGATTCCTGATAAACCTGTATGCAGGTCAAGAAAAGAGTTAGTCCATAGAGTAGGCTAAGGACTGAAGAACTGATGCTTTTAAATGGTGGTGTGCTGTAGAAGACTCTTGACAGTGCCTTGGATTTCAAAGAGATCCAAACAGTAAATCTTAAAGGAAATAAACTTGTAATATTCATCAAAGAACTGTTGCTGAGGCCAAAGTTTCAATAATTTGGCTACCTGATGCAAAAAGACCATTTTGCTGGGAAAAATTGAAGGCAAAAGAAAAAGAGGATGGCGGAGGAAGAGATGATTAGATAGCACCACTGACGAATGGATGTGAATTTGAGCAAGCCCCCAAAGATAGAAATCAGTGGAGCCTAGCATGCTTCAGTGCATGATATGGCAAAAAGTTGGATACAATTTAGCAACAATGACACTTAGGCAAGTTATACTTTTGGGCAAATTACTTTGTTAACTTTAATCCCTAAATTCCACATCTGTTTAGACTTTTGTGACAGTATAAGTGGCCTTTTGATGACCATTTTCTTACAAATATTTCTGAACATCATGATAGATGATCAAATAAAACCCTATTATATACATTTTGAAAAAAAAAAAAAAAATAGTAAAAGTTTAAAATTTTACCCAAGGTTGAACACTTAAAAGTAAAAGAAAAATTCCTAAAAGAAAAGTATATGTGTGTACACACACACACACACACACACACACACACACGTATGTATGCATATATATATATATATATACACACACACATAAGATACACATATTGTATCTTATTTCTAAGAATGCAACGTTCAATTTAAGGCATGGCTAATTTAATCTTTCAGTTTATTAATTTAGTTGAAACATAAAGATAGAAGTTTCAAAAATCAATGGGTCTTCCCAGTGCACCAGGCCCGAGCACTTGTCTCATGCAGAGGTATCAGGTGGAGAGGGAGGTGGGAGGCGGGATTGGGATGGGGAATACATGTAAATCCATGGTTGATTCATGTCAGTGTATGACAAAAAACACTACAATATTGTAAAGTAATTAGCCTGCAACTAATAAAAATAAATGGAAAAAAAAAGAAAAAAAAATCAATGGGTGTGAGAACTTAAAAATATTTTATAATTTTAAAAAGTGCTCTAAATTGAATCAGAAACAAACACAAGAGGCAATATAAAGAAGAGTTTACTATGAGTTTGACTCTTCTAGGCAAAACATAAAATATAAACTTTAGGAGACAAGGATTTCAGTTTTGTTCATTGACGTATCTCAAAGAATACCTGACACATAGTTGTTCCTAAATATTTTTTGTGATTTCCACAGGCAGTTAAATTTTAGTTAAATTCTTATGTTGTAGGATACCACATTCAGACACTGGACTAGCCTGGAGTAAGAGGCAAACTGGGGGTCTTTCACTGAAAAAAAGGGCTGGCTAAACAGTGGTGAATGTACAGCACAAAGTACACATACAGAAGATAAAAACAAGAGAGTTAGGGTCTAGATTTGGTAGACTGGATTTAGTAGACTGTAAGAACATGCTTCTGGAGGGAATAGGGGAAAAGAGGGAGGGAGGGAAGGAAGGAAGGAAGAAAATGATTATAAAATATTATGCAATTTTCAAGGGTTTACAATGAATAACAGGCAAGACAATAATAATAATAATAAAGTATAATAACATGCTAGAAAGAATACTGCACTGTGTGAGGACACAGGAAGAAACGCCAGATCTCCCTCTGGCCATTAGGGACAGCATGTGTCTAGGAATGGGCTTCATAGGTGGCACAGTGGTAAAGAATCCACCTGCCAATGCAAGAGATGAAAGATACGCAGGTTCTATCCCTGGGTTGAGAAAATCCCCAGAGTAGGAAATGGTAACCCACTTCAGAAATCTTGTCCAGAAAATTCCATGGACAAAGGAGCCTGGAGGCTACAGTTCAAGGGGTTGCAAAGAATTGGACATGACTGAGCGACTGAGCACAGCACAGAATTCACAGTCTCTAGGAATATTTACATCCTCTCTTTTAAATCCTGCAAAGTTTAGAAATTAAACATTAAATTCTTTTTTCTTTTCCTAAAAGTCAAAAACACTGATTAGGACTTCTTAATAATTAATTTTAGATATCCTAAACCCCATCAATGTTTTATTTTTCCCTTGGTCAGAGGTCATTTGCCAGTTTGCTGATAAACTGCATATTTATCAGAGGCAAGAATGGAGTGATATGCAAGAATTATTTTCATAACATGCACAAATATTTGTCTGCAAGGGACTAAATAGCAGACATTATTATTAGTTATATGTTCACTCCTTTTTTTCTGAGCTTTTATTTTATTTCACTCATTTATTTTATTTAGTTGTTACTTTTAATGACTGTGGGAGTGACAATATTAAAAAATACAATCTACTAATATTAATAACATAAAGTGGTATAGTCTCTACAAGATGGCAGAGAACAAGGCTGTGAGCTCATCTCCTGTGACAACCCCAAAATTACAAATTGCTACTGAACAACCATCAACAGAAGAATGTTGGATTGTACCAAAAAAAGATACCCCATGTCCAAGGGCAAAGGAGGAGCCCAGCAAGATGGTACAAGGGGTGAAATCACATTTGGTATCAAACCGCATACCTGTCAGAGATGCTTGGAGGGATCAAGCAAAACCTTGTGTGCACCAGGACCCAGAGACCCCACAGAGACTGAGCCAGACCTGTCTCTGTGTGTCTGAGTGTCTCCTGTGGAGGAATGGTTCAGCAGTGGCCTGCCGCAGGGGCAAGGCTCTGGCTACAGCAGACCTGGGTTACTCAGCATGTGGATAAGCCTTCTTGGAGGAGGTTGCTATTAACCCCATGATAGATGTGTCAAGAAGATGACCCACAAACTTTGGAACAATTATACCAAATAAATTCTCACACTGCTAAGAAAGTTCTAGGACCCACAATAGATTTCCCAACCTAGGGATCTGGCAAATGGACAGAGAACCCTCAGGGAATTTGACTTTGAAGGCCAGTGTGATTTGATTACAGAATTTACACAGGACTGGGGAAACAGACTCTTGGAGGGCACAAATAAAACCTTGTGCACACCAGGACCCAGGAAAAAGGAGCAGTGACCCCACAAGAGATTGGACCAGACTTGCCCAGGAGTGTCCAGGAGTCTCTGGTGGATGTGTGGGTTGGCAGAGTCCTGCTGCAGGATCAGGGGTACTGAGTGTGGAAGTGTGTGCACGGGGCCTTTTGAAGGATGTTGCCATTGCCTTAATTACTCTTACCATACCTTTGTCTCAGGTCAAACAACAGGGAGGGAACACAGTCCTGCCCATCAACAGAAAATTGGATTAAAGATTTACTGAGCATGGCCCCTCCATCAGAATAAGACCCAGTCTCCCTCTCAGTCAGTCTCTCACACCAGGAAGCTTCCATAAGTCTGTTATCCTTATCCTGCAGAGGGCAGACAGAATGAAAACCACAATCACAGAAAACCAATCAAACTGATCACATGTCCTTGTCTAATATAATGAAATTATGAGCCATGCCGTGTAGGGCCATCCAACAGATGGGTCATGGTGGAGAGTTCTGACAAAACATGGCCCACTGGAGAAGGGAATGGCAAACCACTTCAGTATTCTTGCCTTGAGAACACCATGAACAGTATGAAAAGGCAAAAAGATAGGACACTGAAAGATAAACTCCCCAGGTCTGTAGGTGTCCAATATGCTACTGGAGAAAAGTGGAGAAATAACTCCAGAAAGAATGAAGAGATGGAATCAAAGCAAAAACAACAGCCAGTTGTTGATGGGACTGGTGATAGAAGCAAAGTCCAATGCTATAAATAGGAATATTGCATAGAAGCCTGGAATGTTAAGTCCATGAATCAAGGTAAATTAGAAGTGGCCAAACCAGGAATGGCAAGAGTGAACATAAACATATAAGGAATTAGTGAACTGAAATGCACTGGAATGGGTGAATTTAATTCAGATTACCATTGTATCTATGATTGTGGGCAAGAATCCCTTAGAAGAAATGGAGTAGCCCTCATAGCCAACAAAATAATCTGAAATGAAGTATTTGGGAGCAATCTCAAAAACGACAGAATGACCTCAGTTCGGTTCCAAGGCAAACCACTCAATATCATAGTAATCCAAATCTATGCCTCAACCAGTAATGCTGAAGAAGCTGAAGTTGAACAGTTCTTTGAAGACCTACAAGATCTTCTAGAACTAACACCCAAAAAAGATGTTCTTTTCATCAAAGGGGACTGAAATGCAAAAGTAGGAAGTCAAGAGATACCTGGAGTAACAGGAAAATTTGACCTTGGAGTACAGCATGAAGAAGGGCAAAGGCTAACAGAGTTTTGCCAAGAGAACACACTGGTCATAGAAAACACACTCTTCCAACAACACAGGAGAAGACTCTACACATGGAATCATCAGAAGGTCAATACTGAAATCAGATTGATTATATTCTTTGCAGTCAAAGATGGAGAAATTCTATGTGAAGTGAAGTGAAGTGAAAGTCGCTCAGTCATGTCCAACTCTTTGTGACCCCACAAACTATGCAATCCATGGGATTCTCCAGGCAAGAATACTGGAGTGGGTATCTATTCCCTTCTCCAGGGGATCTTCCCAATCCAGGGATAAAACCCAGGTCTCCCTCATTGCAGGTGGATTCCATACCAGCTGAGCCAACAGGAAAGCTCTATGTAGTCAGTGTAAATAAGACCGGGAGCTGACTGTTGCTTAGATCATGATCACCTCAGTGCAAAATTCAGAGTTAAATTGAAGAAAGTAAGAAAAACCACCAGATCATTCAGCTATGACCTAAATTAAATTCCTTATGATTATACATGAAAGTAACAAATAGATTCAAGGGATTAGATGTGATAGACAGAGTGCCGGATGAACTATAGATGAGGTTCTTGACATTGTGCAGGAGGCAGTGAACAAGACCATCACAACAAAAAGAAATGCAAAAAGGCAAAATGGTTGTCAGAGGAGGCCTTGAAAATAGCTGTGAAAAGAAGAAAAGTTAAAGGCAAAAGAAAAGGAAAGATATATCCATACGATTACAGAGTTGCAAACAATAGCAAGGAGAGATTTGAAAGCCTTCCTCGGTGATCAATGCAAAGAAATAGAGGAAAACAATAGAATGGGAAATACTAGCGATCTCTTCAACAAAATTAGAGATACCAAGGGAACATTTCATGCAAAGATGTGCACAATAAAGGACAGAAATGGTCTGGACCTAACAGAAGCAGGAGATATTAGGAGGTGGCAAGAATACATAGAAGAACTATACAAAAAAGGATCTTCATGACTCAGATTACCATGAAGGTGTGGTCACTCACCTAGAGCCAGACATCCTGGAATGTGATGTCAAGTGGGCCTTAGGAAGCATCAATACAAACAAAGCTAGTGGAGGTAATGAAATTCCAGTTAAGCTATTTCAAATGCTAAAAGATGATGCTGTGGAAGTATTTCATTCAACATGCCAGCAAATTTGGAAAACACAGAAGTGGTCCCAGGACTGGAAAAGATCAGTTTTCATTCCAATCCCAAAGAAAGACAATGTCAAATAATGTTCACACTACTGCACAATTGCACTCATCTCACACTCTAGTAAAGTAATGCTCAAAATTCTCCAAGCAAGGCTTCAGCTGTACATAAACTGTGAACTTCCAGATGTTCAACCTGGATTTAGAAAAGGCAGAGGAACCAAAAATCAAATTGGCAACATCCTTTGGATCATTGAAAAAACAAGAGAGTTCCAGAAGAATGTTTACTTCTCCTTTATTGACTATGTCAAATTCCTTACCTTTTTGGATCAAAACAAATGATGGAAAATTCTTAAAGAGATGGGAATACCGAACACCTTACCAGCCTCCTGAGAAATCTGTACACAGGTCAAGAAGCAACAGTTACAACCAGACATGGCACAACAGACTGGTTCCAAATTGGAAAGAGAGTACGTCAAGGCTGTATATTGTTATCCTGCTTATTTAACTTATATGAAGAGTGCATCATGCAAAATATCAGGCTGGATGAAGCACAAGCTGCAATCAAGAGTGCTGGGAGAAATATCAATAACCTCAGATATGCAGATGACACCATCCTTATGGCAGATAATGAAGAGGAATGAAAGAGCCTCTTGATGAAAGTGAAAGAGGAGAGTGCTTAAAACTGAACATTCAGAAAACTAAGATCATGGTATCTGGTCCCATCACTCCATGGCAAATAGATGGGGAAACAATGGGTATAATGGGAGACTTTATTTTCTTGGGCTCCAAAGTCACTGCAGGTGGTGAATGCAACCATGAAATTAAAAGACACTTGCTCCTTGGAGGAAAAGCTATGAACAATCTAGAGAGCATATTAAATAGCAGAGACATTGCTTTGGAAACAAAGATCTGTCCAGTCAAAGTTATATTTTTTGCAGTAGTCCTAAATGGGTGTGAGAGCTGGACTATAAAGAAAGCTGAGCACTGAAGAATTGATGCTTTTGAACTGTAGTGTTGAAGACACTTAAGAGTCCCTTCAGACAACAAGGAGATCCAAGCAGTCAACCCCAAAGGAAATTAGTCCTGAATATTCATTGGAAGGACTGATGCTGAAGTTGAAACTCCAATAATTTAGCCACCTGATGCAAAGAACTGACTCATTGGAAAAGATTCTGATGTTGGGAAAGATTGAAGGCAGGAGGAAAAGGGGACTATAGCGGATGAGATGGTTGGATGGCATCATGACTTGATGTACATGAGTTTGAGCAAGCTCCAGGAGCTGGTGATTGACAGGGAAGTCTGGTGTGCTGCGGTCCATGGGGTCGCAAAGAGCCAAATGCGATTGAGTGACTGATTTGACTATAGTGGTATAGATATAGTTGAAGCATTCAACTCCCTCCCTTCAGTGAAGTCTCTAACAGATGATGACCAAGCGACTTAGTGGCAAAATGCTATGAATACAGAATCTAATATATTCCCCCGCCCAAGAAGTACAGTGTATGCCAAAAATGCTACAATATGCTTTCACATGTTTCATATCGATTCATGTTTAGCAATGCTCAAAACTGCATCATTTAGCTGAAATAAAAAAATACTACAATTACCTTATATCTCAATTGGTAAGGAATGTGTCTGCTATGCAGGAAACCTGGTTTTGACTCCTGGGTCAGCAAGATCCCCAGGAGAAGGAAATGGCAACCCACTCCAGTAGTATTGCCTGAAGAATCCCCATGAACAGAGGAACCTCGTGGGCTACAGTCCAGGTGGTTGCAAAGAGTCAGACATGAATTAGTGACTATACCAAATCAAAGTTAATTTAATAATTTTTGTTAAATTATGTGCATTAATCCCTAAAGGAAAAAATACTCAACTGATATGTTACATATTACATCACTGTAGTTCTGAGTGATTACAATTCAGAATTCCATCTCTCTCTCAGATATCCAAATATCTTTCATATCTAAAGCTGAACTAATGAATTATCAAAAGATTATGTAAAAGCATAGTTATACAAGTGACTATTTTGAGTCTAGCTCTAGTTAAATGGGTACAAGTCCATTCTTTGATTTTGGTTTCTAATGGAACATGTTAAGATGGATTCTTTTTTCCCAGTTGGTTTTATGAGTGATTTACATTTGAACATAGTACTACTTTCCAATCAAAGGGATGGATCTATTGGAGTTTGAAGGGATAACACATATTTCATTGACATTTAATTGGTCCCAGTCCATATCATTATTCTCTAATAGCACTGGGTGTTTGGAGATGAGAGGTATCATTGGAGTATTTGTGTACCCAATAATGCTTAAAAAAATCACTCAATAAATACCAGCTTAAAGAAATAAATATGATTGCATATGCAGTGTTTCTCTTGCAGGTCTAATCCATGTAATGTACTTAAGTAAATGATGACTATTATCTTGTTTTTCATCATCATCATCATCTTTGCCATCATCAACATCACAACACCATCAAACTTATCAGTTCAGTCACTCAGTCGTGTCCGACTCTTTGCGACCCCATGAATTGCAGCACGCCAGGCCTCCCTGTCCATCACCAACTCCCGGAGTTTACTCAAACTCATGTCCATCGAGTCCGTGATGCCATGCAGCCTTCTCCCCCTGCCCCCAATCCCTCCCAGCACCAGGGTCTTTTCCAACGAGTCAGCACTTAGCATGAGGTGGCCAAAGTATTGCAGTTTCAGCTTTAGCATCAGTCTTTCCAATGAGCACCCAGGACTGATCTCTTTTAGGATGGACTGGTTGGATCTCCTTGCAGTCCAAGGGACTCTCAAGGGTCTTTTCCAACACCATAGTTCAAAAGCATCAAGTTTTTGGTGGTCAGCTTTCTTCACAGTCCAACTCTCACATCCATAGATGGCCACTGGAAAAACCATAGCCTTGACCAGATGAGCCTTTGTTAGCAAAGTAATGTCTCTGCTTTTTAATATGCTATCTAGGTTGGTCACAACTTTCCTTCCAAGGAGTAAGCGTCTTTTAATTTCATGGCTGCAGTCACCATCTGGCAGTGATTTTGGAGGCCCCCCCCCAAAAAAAAAGGAAGTCTGACACTGTTTCCACTGTTTCCCCATCTATTTCCCATGAGATGATGGGACCAGATACCATGATCTTAGTTTTCTGAATGTTAAGCTTTAAGCGAACTTTTTCACTCTCCTCTTTCACTTTCATCAAGAGGCTTTTTAGTTCCTCTTCACTTTCTGCCATAAGGGTGGTGTCATCTGCATATCTGAGGTTATTGATATTTCTCCTGGCAATCTTGATTCCAGCGTGTGCTTCCTCCAGCCCAGCGTTTCTCATGATGTACTCTGCATATAAGTTAAATAAGCAGGGTGACAATATACAGCCTTAACGTACTCCTTTTCCTATTTGGAACCAGTCTGCTGTTCCATGTCCAGTTTTAACTGTTGCTTCCTGACCTGCATACAGGTTTCTCAAGAGGCAGGTCAGGTGGTCTGGCATTCCCATCTCTTTCAGAATTTTCCAGTCTATTGTGATCCACACAGTCGAAGGCTTTCACGTAGTCAATGAAGCAGAAATAGATATTTTTCTGGAAGTCTCTTGCTTTTTCGATGATCCAGTGGATATTGACAATTTGATCTCTGGTTCCTCTGCATTTTCTAAAACTAGGTTGAACATCTGGAAGTTCTCGGTTCACATGTTGCTGAAGCCTGGCTTGGAGAATTTTGAGCATTACTTTACTAGCGTGTGAGATGAGTGCAATTGTGCGATAGTTTCCCTGTATATTTTAGGAAATGTATATTTCAAAATGATTACCACCATGTGGTTAACTTGTAACTCAGTTTTTGCTGATTTTAGATATTCTCTTAGGTGTATGGTTTTAGAATTTAGCAATATGTGTTTGTATATCTATTATTTAATAGTATGTGACAGTGTTTCAAAATAGGCTTCAGTAAGATTATTCTTTAATCATCAAAATAGTCCTGTGACTTTACTACTATCATTATCTTTATTTTATAGGTGGGAAAACTGAGATTCAATGATTTAAAACTAACTTTTAATTAATCTAAGTGAAATATTATCCAGGATCAATAGACATTACATATGATTTTCATCAGACAATTTAATTTCTCCTTCTGGGAAAATTCTATGAAGGAAGTATAGTATATTTTTTTTCCTAAGAAATTTTCCTAAGGAATTTCCTAAGAAATCTGTCTTGTTCTTATTTCTTCCCTTTTATTTTCTGTATTTAAACAACACAATTATATATATATATATATATATATATATTTTGATTGCTCAATCTTGTCACCTCCTGCAGGCACACATTAGTTAGTCTAACTTGGCTGTTGTAACTTACTTATAAAAATCTATACCAAGGCATCATACTTGCATGCACTTTCCAGCATGCTAGTCTTAAACTAATGAACTGTCTCATTAACTAGCCAAACAATTAGCTAATCAACCACATAGCTAGAAAAATAAAAACGTTCAACAATGGGTAGGTGATTTTTCCTCTCATCTTTTTCTTAGCATCATAATTATTTTCTTCTGCATCAGTACAAACTGCAGGAAGCAGTTGGTTTTGTTTATTCTCCTTAGAGTTCTATTACCTTCCTTCTTGATATCCATTCTCTGCCCTTGACTACTCAGTGAAGTACTAACACAAAGGGAAGACAAGGTTTACTCAAGAAAAGCATCCATTTATTTTCTATTTCAAAATTTTAAGAAGTCCTTAATATTAAAGAAAATTGATACAATATAATCTGTTATTTGTGTATAGGAGGATGGTATTATAGCAAGAATTCCTTCCCCACATGAGTGCACAAATACAGAAGCACACACATACACAGAGACTACACAGCATCAAAAAAAGCCATTTCTGACTAATCTCCAAGTAAACCTTAGGTCCTTATGACAGTTTCAAATAAAAACTGAATATAAAAGGCACATAGAGAAAGAACACAAAAAAGACCAACGGGAAAATTAATTAACCCACATAGTTTAAATATTTGATCTTGAAGTTATGGCAATTCTTTAGTAACTTTGTCTTTATTAAATATAAGTGGTATCTGAGATGTGATTATTTAAAAATCCCTAGAAAAATCACCTGGACTGATCTCCACCCTAGGCAAGAAAATATCTATCCACAGTAGGTGGTTGAATATTTTCAAAATTGTGAGATAGATGTGCATATATCTTTTTACGTAAAATACATACATATTTCTGTTATTTAAGCAACTTTATCACAGAAGTTGTGAGAATGTTGTAAAATAAGATTTATGTTTATCCCTGATCCTTTCATTTTTGAATCTTTATTTTAGGAATGTCCCTTTTATGTTAATATCCCTATTCAGACCCTACTCTTCCCTAACTCTGTTAAGAGTAAACCTATCAGAATCTGTTAATTTCCATTAGGGTAAAAGTGACTGATTAACCTGCACAGAGCTAATTTAGCCACATGTGTACTGCAGACTGGCGAAATATTAAAGCTGCCCCCAAAGGGTGACTTGTTTATTTACTATTTTAAAATTTTAAATGGGGGTATAGTTGATTTACAATGATGTGTTAGTTGCAGGGGTAGAGTAAAGTGAATTGGTTATACATGTACATATACCTACTCTTCCTTAGATTCTTTTACCATATAGATCATTACAGAGTATTGAGAAGAGTTCCCTATGCACTACAGTAGGTCCTTTTTAGTTATCTGTTTTATATACAGTAGTGAGTATATGTCAATCCCAATCTTCCAATTTATCCCTCTCCAACCTCAGCCCCTGGTTACAACTCTATTTTCTACACCTGTGGCTGTATTTCTGTTTTGTAAATAAGTTCATGTTTACCATGTCTTTAGATCCCAGATGTAAACAATAATCATATGATATTTGTCCTTCTCAATATGACTGACTTATTTCGGTGTGACATTGTAAGATCTTTAAAAAAAAAATGCAGCTTCTGTCAGCAAACGAACATGAGCTCAGTTAAGAAAAATAATGTCAACTCAAATATAAGGGAAAGTTAAGTATAAACTTGCTAAAGGCTACGGCATTGAGGTTGCCATGGAAATCAAGTTATACTCCTCTTCTGAAAGGTCAGAAAAGTCATGAGATCAAGAGAGATGAAAACACTGCATTTCTTTAGGTGCAAGGGGAAAATGCAAGTAAAATGCTTCTTCTGTCAGGGGTAGCAGAAGGCTGCTCCAAAAAAAGGGAGTTAGCTGAAGTGTAAGGATAAGAAATCATGAAGTATAGCTATAGTATAAGGACTAGACCAGAAGCTGCTGATAGGAACTTGAAAGCCTTTCTGCAAAGATGGGCAAAGCTTCAAAGTTAAAGAATAATTGTGCTTTGGTTACAACCTCCTGAAGCCCTACTGCACAAAAGTTAGTTTCTAGAGAGGTTGAAATTTGGAGTGCAAAGTTCTGGGCTGACTGCATGAGAGGGCTTCTATCACATGACTTGCTGATAACGGAAGTAAAGGAGCGAGAATAAGATCATAATGAAGATGAACTAGACCAATTAGAAACTAAGTGTTCCATTTGATGTTTTGAAAAACTTTCTCTTGAAAGTTGTACTCTTTTGGTATCAATTGTGATTTACTTCTGCAAATTATAGAGCAATATTTTGGCAATAAAATTTAACTCTCCTTAAAAATAATTAGAGCAATTTTATTTGGTTACTTTAAATTTTTTTTGCAAATTTGAAATGTTACTTTCATTCAAAATTATTGAAAAATATTGGCTATATTCCCCATGTTGTAGCATAAAACTTCGAGCCTAGCTTATACCCAATAGTTTTTCCCTCCCACTCCCCTACTACTGTATTACCTCCCCCCAACTAGTAACCATTAGTTTTCTATCTATATATGTGTTTTCTTCATTTTTATTTTCTCATATACTCACTAGTTTGTTATAATATTTAGGCCATATAATTGCACTCATTTCACATATTATAAGGTTATACTCAACATCCTTCAGACTAGTATTCAGCAGTATGTGAATCAAGAAACTTCAGATGTACAAGCTGGGTTTAGAAAAGGCAGAGTGACCAGATATCAAATTGCCAACATTTGCTGGATCATGAAAACGCAAAGGAATTCAAGAAAAAACAACAACAACAACATCTATTTCTTCATTGACTACACTAAAGGCTTTGACTATGTGGATCACAACAAACTGTTGAAAATTCTTAAAGAGAAAAGAATACCAGACCACATAACCTGTCTCCTGAGAGACCTATATGCAGGTAAAGAAGCAATAGTTAGAACCAGGCATGGAAAAACTGACTTATTCAGAACTGGGAAAGGAGTATGTCAAGGCTATATATTGTCATCCTGCTTATTTTACTTCTATGCAGTGTCAGTCAGTACAGTCAGTTCAATCGCTCAGTCGTGTCTGACTCTTTGCGACCCTATGAATCGCAGCATGCCAGGTCTCCCTGTCCATCACAAACTCCCAGAGTTTACTCAAACTCATGCCCATCGAGTCAATGATGCCATCCAGCCATCTCATCCTCTGTCATACACTTCTCCTCCTGCCCCCAATCCCTCCCAGCATCAGGGTCTTTTCCAATGAGTCAGCTCTTCATATAAGGTGGCCCAAGTATTGGAGCTTCGGCTTCAGCATCAGTCCCTCCAATGAACACCCAGGACTGATCTCCTTTAGGATGGACTGGTTGGATCGCCTTGCAGTCCAAGGGACTCTCAAGGGTCTTCTCCAACACCACAGTTCAAAAGCATCAATTTTTTGGCACTCAGCTTTCTTCACAGTCCAACTCTCACATCCATACATGACCACTGGAAAAACCATAGCCTTGACTACACGGACCTTTGTTGGCAAAGTAATGTCTCTGCTTTTTAATATGTTTGCTGCTGCTGCTGCTGCTGCTGCTGCTAAGTCACTTCAGTCGTGTCCAACTCTGTGTGACCCCATGGACGGCAGACCACCAGACTTCCGTCCCTGGGATTCTCCAGGCAAGAACACTGGAGTGGGCTGCCATTTCCTTCTCCAGTGCATGAAACTGAAAAGTGAAAGTGAAGTCGCTCACTCGTGTCTGACTCTTCACGACCCCATGGACTGTAGCCTACCAGGTTCCTCGGTCCATGGGATTTTCCAGGCAAGAGTACTGGAGTGGGGTGCCATTGCCTTCTCCGAATATGCTATCTAGATTGGTTATAACTTTCCTTCCAACTAGTAAGCGTCTTTTAACTCGCAGAGTACATCATGATAAATGCTGGGCTGGATGAATCACAAGCTGGAATCAAGATTACCAAGAGAAATATTCAGATGATACACTCTAATGTAAGAAACGGAAGACAAACTAAAGAGCCTCTTGATGAGGGTATAACAGGAGACAGCTCTTGAGAGTCTCTTGGGCAGAAAAGAGATCAAATCAGTCATGCTTATAGGAAATCAACACTAAATATTCATTGGAAGGACTGATGCTGAATCTGAAGCTGCAATACTTTGGTCATTTCCTTCTCCAGGGGATCTTCACGACCCAGCGATTGAACTCACATCTCCTGCATTGTCAGCTGGATTCTTTACTGCTGAGCCAATGGAAAGTCCGAGTCTTGTCCACAGAAGACAGCAAAAAATTTTCAACTAACTCCTCAAATTTTTTCAAGCCTCCTTTTTATTTTTTTTTGTCCTTTTTTTTTTTTTTTTTCTAATTTTGGTCTAGCTTTATTGCCAGAATATCATTGCTGCAATAGTTTCAATTTTATTTCTCAGCTTTAAGGGTTTTCTTATACTCCTTTTGTCCAATATCCATGCCATTGTCTTATCTATCTTTAAAAATTTCAGGACAGCATATGTGAACGAGAAACTTTTGTTATTTTTTCTGTTATATACTAGACTCATAAATTCTTCATGTAGTGTCAAAGATCTTTAAAATCTGGCCACTGTTAACCTTTAGATTCTAGCCTTTTTCTGTTCTTTCACATGCAACATATAGAAGGCTATTTTTTCTGTTATAACTCTCCTGATACACTCTACGTTTTTCCTCTTTCATAAATTTGTTGGTATTTCTCTTTTCTCTTAGGATGTCTTCCATCTTACTTTCATTCTCAATCCAATCTAATCCACTTTAAATTTTTTTCCAATCATATATAAATCATAATTTTCATACTTTTCTCTTTTATGTAATTAGGAGCTGTTGGTCAATGCTTATGTTTTATATTCTCTCCACATACCCTGTAGTGACTATTACTTTTCTATCAGGTTGAAATATAACAAAGTGTTGAATCTTGTCAGTGTTGACCTTTAAAATGGCAAGTCCATATGATTTTACATTATATTTTCATGCTATTACAGAGCCAGTTTGGCAGTGATTTCAAACCAGGGACTAAGTCTGGTAAGTTTGAACACAACATTTTTTTAAATTTACATTTTAAGCTTAGAGTTTTGACTGAGAATCTCACTTTAATGAAGTGACATCCATTTCTGAAAAATAGGCTGCAGCCATTGGATATTTTTCAGTTTTTTTTCAGTTTTATGGGTATGTGAAGAATTTTTCTGTCTTTCTTCCCTTCTTCCTTCCTTTCTCCCTCCCTCTCTCCTAGCTTCTCTTTCTCTTTCCTTCCTTCTCTGTCTCACTCCCTTTCTTTTCGTAGCTAGGATTTTTGTGGCAAAACCAAAGACTTAAAGGAATCTAGGAGGCAGGTAATTGATACATAGATGTGCTACCTGATCATAAATGCTATCACCCACACATACCAGGAATACTATTCTTTTGTAGACAGATCAGTCATATTATTTTTATTCACAAAAAGAATCAGTGCAAATGGTTGTTCAAGATTCCAATTTTTTACATGACTTATGGGAAGTAAGGCATACATCAAATATTCAGCAATATTTTTAATGAAACTAAGATAAAGGGTTTTTTAGAAAAGTACTCTTTCTATATGAGAATATCTGTCAATTTACTATTTTCTATTGAGGACTCCTAGAACTTACACAAGACTGAGGAAATAGACTCCTGGAAGGCACAAAAAGAACCTCGTGAACACCAGGACACAGGAAAAAGGAGCAGTGACTCCTCAGGAAACTGATCTAGACTTGCCTGTGAGTGTCCAGGAGTCTCTGGCACAAGCGTGGGTCAGCGGTGGCCTGCTGCAGGGTTGGGGCACTGAGTGTACCACTGCCCACAAGGGAGCTTTTGAAGGAGATCACCATTATCTTCATTACCTCCACCATAATTTGGCCCAGATAAATAACAGGAAGGGAACACAGCCCTACCCATCAAATAAAATTGGATTAAAGATTTACTGAGCATGGTCCCACCCATAAGGACAAGACACAGTTTCCCCCTCAGTCAGTCTCTCCCATCAGGAAGCTTCCATAAGCCTCCTATCCTTCTCCATCAGAGGGCAGACAGACTGAAAACCACAATCACAGAAAACTAACCAATCTGATCACATGGACCACAGCCTTGTCTAACTCAATGAAACTATGAGCCATGCTGTGTAGGTCCACCCAGGACAGATGAGTCATGGTGGAGAGTTCTGACAAAACATGGCCCACTGGAGAAGGGAATGGCAAACCACTTCAGTATTCTTGCCTTGAGAACCCCATGAACAGTATGAAAAGGCAAAAAGATAGGTCACTGAAAGATGAACTCCCCAGGTCAGCAGATGCCCAATATGCTACTGGAGATCCATGGAGAAATAACTTCAGAAAGACTGAAGAGATGGAGCCAAAGCAAAAACAACACCCAGTTGTGGATATGACTGGTGATGGAAGTAAATTTTGATTCTTTAAAGAGCAATATTGCATAGAAACCTGGAATGTTAGCTCCATGAATCAAGGTAAATTGGAAGTGGTCAAACAGGAGATGGCAAGAGTGAACATTGACATTTTAGGAATCAGTGAACTAAAATGGACTGGAATGGGTGAATTTAAGTCACATGACCATTATATCTACTACTGAGGGCAAGAATTCCTTAGAAGAAATGGAGTAGCCATCATAGTCAACAAAAGAGTCTGAAATGCAATCTCAAAATGACACAACTATCTCTGTTCATTTCCAAGGCAAACCATTCAATATCACGATAATCTAAGTCTATGCCCCGAACAGTAATGCTGAAGAAGCTGAAGTTGAATGGTTCTATGAAGACCTACAAGACCTTCAAGAACTAACACACAAAAAAAGATGTCCTTTTCATTACAGGGGACTGGAATACAAAAGTAGGAAGTCAAGAGATACCTAGAGTAACAGGCAAATTTGGCCTTGGAGTAAAGAAAGAAGCAGGGAAAAGGCGAACAGAGTTTTGCCAAGAGAACACACTGGTCATAGAAAACACCCTCTTCCAACAACACAAGAGAAGACTCTACACATGGACATCACCAGATGGTCAATACCAAAATCAGATTGATTATATTATTTGCAGCCAAAGATGGAAAATCTCTAAACAGTCAGCAAAAAAAAGACCCAGAGGTACCTGTGGCTCAGATCGTGAACTCCTTATTGCCAAATTCAGATTTAAATGAAAGAAATTAGAGAAAACCAGTAGATCATTCAAGTATGACCTAAATCAAATTGTTTACAATTATACAGTGAAAGTGAGAAATAGATTCAACAGATTAGATCTGATAGACAGAGTGCCTGAAGAACTATGGACGGAGGTTCATGACACTGTATAGGAGACAAGGATCGAGGCCATCCCCAAGAAAAAAGAAATGAAAAAAGGCAAAATAGTTGTTTGAGGAGCTCTGAAGAGAAAAAGGCAAAGGAGAAAAGGAAAGATATATTCATTTGAATGAAGAGTTACAAAGAATAGCAAGGAGAGATAAGAAAGTCTTCCTCAGTGATCAATGCAAATAAATGGAGGAAAACAATAGAATGGGAAAGACTAGAGATCTCTTCAAGAAAATTAGAGATACCAAGGGAACATTTCATGCAAAGATGGGCACAATAAAGGACAGAAATGCTCTGAACCTAACAGAAGCAGAAGATATTAAGAAGAGGTGGCAAGAATACACAGAACTGTACAAAAAAGATCTTCCCGACCCAGACAAGCATGATGGTATGATCACTCACCTAGAGTCAGCCATCCTGGATTGTGAACTTAAGTGGGCCTAAGGAAGCATCACTATGAACAAAGCTAGTGGAGATGATGGAATTCCCGGTGAGCTATTATAAATGCTAAAGGATGATGCTGTGAAAGTGTTGCACTTAATACGCCAGCAAGTTTGAAATCTCAACTTTGGCCACAGGACTGGAAAAGGTCAGTTTTCACTTCAATCCTGAAGAAAGGCAATGCCAAAGAATGCTCAAACTACCACACAATTCCACTCATCTCACACGCTAGTAAAATAATACTCAAAATTCTCCAAACCAGGCTTTAACAGTATGTAAGTCATGAACTTCCAGATGTTCAACCTGGCTTTAGAAAAGGCAGAGGACTCAGAGATCAAATTGCCAACATCCGCTGGATCATAGAAAAAGCAAGAGAATTCTAAGAAAACATCTACGCCTGCTTCATTGACTATACCAAAGCTTTTGACTGTATGGATTACAACAAACTGTGGAAAATTCTTAAAGAGATTGGGATATCAGACCACTTGTGCTGCCTCTTGAGAAATCTGTATGCAGGTCAGGAAGGAACAGTTAGACCTGAACATGGAACAACAGACTGGTTCCAAATCGGGAAAGGAGTATGTCAAGGCTCTGTACTGTCACCCTGCTTATTTAACTTATATGCAGAGTACATCATGAGAAACGCTTGGCCGATGAAGCACCAGCTGGAATCAACATTGCTAGGAGAAATATCAGTAACCTCAGATATGCAGATGACACCACCCTTATGGAAGAAAGGAAAGAACTAAAGAGCTTCTTGATGAAAGTGAAAGAGGAGCATGAAAAAGTTGTCTTAAAACTCAACATTCAAAAAACTGAGATCATGGCATCTGGTCCCATCACTTCATGGAGAGTGTATGGGAAAACAGTGAGACTTTATTTATTTATTTATTTTTGGGGGGAAGGTGGGCTCCAAAATCACTACAGATGATCAGTACAGCCATGAAATTAAAAGATGCTGCGCCTTGGAAGAAAAGTTATGACCAACTTAGGCAGCATGTTAAAAAGCAGAGACATTATTTTGCCAACAAAAGTCCATCTAGTCAGAGCTATGGTTTTTCCAGTAGTGATGTGTGGATGTGAGAATTGGACTCTAAAGAACGTTGAGCACAGAAGAATTGATGTTTTTGAACTTTAGTGTTGGAAAATACACTTGAGAGTCTCTTGGACTGCAAGGAGATCTAAGCAGTCAATCCTAAAGGGAATCAGTCCTGAATATTCATTGGAAGGATTGATGCTGAAGCTGAAACTCCAATACTTTGGCCACCTGATGCGAAGAACTGACTCATTTGTAAAACCCTGATGCTGGGAAAGATTGAAGGCCAGAGAAGGGGACGACAGAGGATGAGATAGTTGGATGGCATCACCGACTTAATGGGGATGAGTTTGAGTCAAGTCTGGGAATTGGTGATGAACAGGGAGGCCTCGTGTGCTGCAGTCCATGGGGTCGCAATTTATCCTACTTTTCCTCAGAAACAAAAATCACCTCTTTTTTGTTTGTTTTTTGTTTGTTTACTGTGTTCACTGTAGGCCAACATAATCTTCACATCATTTTAGTTTAGCAATTGAAACAAAAGCAACTCATTAACCCATACAAATGACTGAGGCATAAAGCATTCAGTTCAGTTCAGTCGCTCAGTCGTGTTTGACTCTTTGCGACCCTATGAATCACACCACGCCAGGCCTCCCTATCCATCACCAACTTCTGGAATTTACTCAAACTCATGTCCATCGAGATGGTGATGCCATCCAGCCATCTCATCCTTTGTCATCCCCTTCTCCTCCTGACCCCAATCCCTCCCAGCATCAGGGTCTTTTCCAATGAGTCAACTCTTTGCATGAGGTGGCCAAAGTATTGGAGTTTCAGCTTCAGCATCAGTCCTTCCAATGAACATCCAAGACTGATCTCCTTTAGAATGGACTGGTTGGATCTCCTTGCAGTCCCAGGGACTCTCAAGAGTCTTCTCCAGCACCACAGTTCAAAAGTATCAATTCTTCAGCGCTCAGCTTTCTTCGCAGTCCAACTCTCACATCCATAGATGACCACTGGAAAAACCATAGCCTTGACTAGATGGACCTTTGTTGGCAAAGTAATGTCTCTATTTTTTAATATGCTATCTAGATTGGTCATAACTTTCCTTCCAAGGAGTAAGCATCTTTTAATTTCATGGTTGCAATCACCATATGCAGTGATTTTGGAGTCCCCCAAAATGAAGTCAGCCATTGTTCCCACTGTTTCCCCATCTATTTCCCATGAAGTGATGGGACCAGATGCCAAGAATTAGGGTTACACATACAGTTGTAATGGATACACAGTATAATGATGAACAAATCATACAATGTCTGTTCCCTATTGGTATAATATCATCCAGGGCATTCTCAAGCTAAGAATATCCTAAAGACATAAAATATGTCATACTGAAACTAAGCTTCCCTTGAAACATTCTGTGTGGCACACCCCCATCCCAATAATATGTGTTTATTTCTATTTTTTCTATATCTTCCTCTTTCCCCATTTTCACTCTTTCACAACTTTCATTTTCCACCTCCCTGTTTTTTTCTCAATTCTATGTTATTAAGTAACACTGTATTATCCAAAAATGATGATCAAATAGTCAGATCAACATATCATGTATTGTTTGAGAAATTTAATGGTAATCATGTAAAAGTCTTTTTTATATCTTATTATTCACACCAAAGAAGAATTAGAAAGTAGAACCAAATATTGCCATGAAAAAAAAAATATTGCCATGAATAACAAATTAATGAAATATTTTATATATACTCTTTGATGATATACTCCATAATTGAGTCATAAACTAAAGCCTTAAGAAGTGTCTAAAAAGTTGGTTATATATTATTTTATATTTGGAAAAAAAAATTCTGCCTTCAGAAACCTTGGTTTTAAGCTTAGTTCGAAGTTTAAGTAAATATTGTCTGTTACCATACATTTCTTAATCAAAATATTTATTTTTTAAATTGTCAAAAATACTAGTAATTGACTGCTTCAGATTGATTCTGGGTATGATTAAAGAAAAAGTAATTAATTAATATTAATTAATGCCATCTTAAGGGTCACCATATACAATGATTTATTTGCAAAATACCAAGTGCCATAAAACTTGAATATAATTATTATTTAATATTATTGAACAAAATGCCTGTTAAAGTAACATATGGTTTAATATACACAAAGAAAAAGTTTTAAATTTCCTATACTTGCACTCTATCTTAAATGTTTTAATCATAGCTTGTCAACTTATTTCCTTAGAGCTCTAAGACTAGAAAAAATCCAAGACCTATCATTATTATAAATGGGTTTTGTATTTCAAAGTTACTATTAATATTAGATTTTTTTTTTTCTATCTGAGAGGATTTCACACATCAAAAATAATGACTAGATTACAGGGCATTTTTATATGATGGGTGAAGGTTTTGACATTCTTCACATCAGGAGGATGCACCATCAGTTCAAGCATATGGTTTTTGCTAAAGACAAGTATAATCGCTATTCCAATCATTTATTACTGTGAAGGTGACTGCCATGTCCAAGATATTAGTGTTGGGGTTCCAAGATCCGCTCTTCTTTAAATTTTAGTGTTGCTTAATTAGTCATCTGAGCCAACTGCAGTGCTGGGTTAAAATAAGAGAGCAAAATAGCAAAAAAATCTGATCATGACTTGTTTTTGTACACAGGGTTACATAATACTAGTGGCTGGACTAATGACATCTCTATCCAAGAAGTGCATTGCTTGCTATCTGCTTAAATCCCACTGCCAAGTAGACAGATCCTAACAGCCTTCTGAAAATATTGTTTATACTGGTCTCCAACGAAAAGAGCATCATATAATCCTTGAAGTGCTCCTTTTACTTGATAGAAAGTAATCAAGAAGTACTATTTGTAAGGCAAATAAAATTTAATGGAGTTAACTAGTTTGCACTTTGTTGCTGAAAGGGCTTTGCAGGCAGCTCCGCGGTACAAGAATCTGCCTGCCAATTCAGGAGATGCACGTTCAATCCCTGGGTCAGGAAGATCCCCTGGAGAAGGAAATGGCAATCCACTCCAGTATTCTTGCCTGGGACATCCCATGGACAGAGGAGCCTGGCAGGCTATAGTCCACAGGGTTGCAAAAGAGTCAGACATGACTTAATGACTAAAAAATAACATTAAGTAGAAGCTTTGTTGCTAGTTATAAATTTGAAAAAAAAAACAAAAAAAAAGTGTCCGGTTTTGACCCCTGAGGGGTTCCAAATTGAAGAGAGATGGAGCATGGACTAGTTCAGTATATTTACTCTTTTATACCATTAATGGTATTTTCAATATTTTAGAAATAGTGCTTAAGAAAGTCAAAGAGAAATTTGTCTTCAGTTGGAACTCCTAAGAAACCCGAACAGTTGTATCATACAACATCCTAACACCTATGTCTTAGGAATGAGGGTTTGGGGTTCCTTCAGTTCAGTTAAGTTCAGTCACTCAGTCATGTCCGACTCTTTGTGACCCCATGAACCACAGCATGCCAGGCCTCCCTGTCCATCACCAACTGCCAGAGTCTACCCAAACCCATGTCCATTGAGTCGGTGATGCCATCCAACCATCTCATCCTCTGTCGTCCCCTTCTCCTACTGCCCTCAATCTTTCCCAGCATCAGGGTCTTTTCAAGTGAGTCACATATGGTGAACAAAGTATTGGAGTTTCAGCTTCAACATCAGTCCTTCTAATGAACACCCAGGACTGATCTCCTTTAGGATGGACAGGTTGGATCTCCTTGCAGTCCAAGGGACTCTCAAGAGTCTTCTCCAGCACCACAGTTCAAAAGCATCAATTCTTCAGCACTCAGCTTTCTTCACAGTTCAACTCTCACATCCATGCATGACTACTGAAAAAACCACAGCCTTGACTAGATGGACCTTTGTTGACAAAGTAATGTCCCTGTTTTTTTTAATATGCTATCTAGATTGGTCATAAGTTTCCTCCCAAGGAGCAAGCGTCTTTTAATTTCATGGTTGCAGTCACCATCTGCAGTGATTTTGGAGTCCCCCAAAATAAAGTCAGCCATTGTTCCCACTGTTTCCCCATCTATTTTCCATGAAGTGATGGGACCAGATGCCATGATCTTAGTTTTCTGAATGTTGAGCGTTAGGCCAACTTTTTCACTCTCCTCTTTCCCTTTCATCAAGAGGCTCTTTAGTTCTTCACTTTTTGCCATAAGGGTGGTATCCTCTGCATATCTGAGGATGTTGATATTTCCCCCTGCCATCTTGATTCCAGCTTGTGTTCTTCCAGCCCAGCATTTTTCATGATGCAATCTGCATATAAGTTAAATAAGCAGGGTGACAATATACAGCCTTGACATACTCCTTTTCCTATTGGGAACCAGTCTGTTGTTCTATGTCCAATTCTAACTGTTGCTTCCTGACCTGCATACAGATTTCTCAAGAGGAAGGTCAGGTGTTCCGATATTCCCATCTCCTTCAGAATTTTCCACAGTTTATTGTGATCCACATAGTCAAAGGCTTTGGCATAGTCAATAAAGCAAAAATAGATGTTTTTTTTTTTTTTTTTCTGGAACTCCCTTCCTTAATCGATGATCTGGCAGATGTTGGTTATTTGATCTCTGGTTCCTCTGCCTTTTCTAAAACCAGCTTGAACATCTGGGCGTTCACAGTTCACATATTGCTGAAGCCCAGCTTGGAGAAAATTGAGCATTACTTTACCAGCGTGTGAGATGAGTGCAATTGTGTGGTAGTTTAAGCATTCTTTGGCATTGCTTTTCTTTGGGGTTGGAATGAAAACTGACCCTTTCCAGTTCTGTGCCCACTGGTGGATTTTCCAAATTTGCTGACATATTGAGTGCAGCACTTTCACAGCATCATCTTTTAGAATTTGAAATAGGTCAACTGGAATTCCATCATCTCCACTAGCTTTGTTTGTGTTGATGTTTCCTAAGGCCCACTTGACTTCACATTCCAGGATGTCTGGCTCTAGGTGAGTGTGAGTGATCACACCATTGTGATTATCTGGGTTGTTAAGATCTTTTTTGTACAATTCTTCTATGTATTCTTGCCACCTCTTCATAATAGCTTCTGCTTCTGTTAGGTCCATACTGTTTCTGTCCTTTATTGTGCCCATCTTTGCATGAAATGTTCTCTTGGTATCTCTGATTTTCTTGAAGAGATCTCTAATCTTTCCCATTCTACTGCAATTTCTTTGCATTGATTGCTGAGGAAGACTTTCTTATCTCTCCTTGCTCTTTTTGGAACTCTGCATTCAAATGGGTATATCTCCTTTGCTTTTCACTTCTCTTATTTTCTCAGCTATTTGTAAGGCCTCCTCAGACAGCCATTTTGCTTTTTTGCATTTCTTTTTCTTGCAGATGGTTGATTCCTGTCTCCTGTACAATGTCACAAACCTCCATCTATAGTTCATCAGGCAAACTGTCTATCAGATCTAGTCCCTTACATCTATTTCTCACTTCCACTGTATATCATAAGGGATTTGATTTAGGTCATACCTGAATGGTCTAGTGGTTTCCCCCACTTTCTTCAATTTAAGTCTGAATTTGGCAATAAGGAGTTCATGATCTAAGCCACAGTCAGTTCCCAGTCTTGTTTTTGCTGACTGTAGAGAGCTTTTCCATCTTTGACTGCAAAGAATATAATCAATCTGATTTTCGTGTCAACCATCTGGTGATGTCCATGTGTAGAGTGTTCTCTTGTGTTGTTGGAAGAGGGTGTTTGCTATGACCAGTGCATTCTCTTGGCAAAACTCTATCAGCCTTTGCCCTGCTTCATTCTGTACTCCAAGGCCAAATTTGCCTGTTACTCCAGGTGTTTCTTGACTTCCTACTTTTGCATTCCAGTCCCCTATAATGAAAAGGACAGGCTCAGCTTCTTCAGTGTTACTGGTGGGGGCATAGATTTAGAGTACCGTGATATGAAATGGGGTCCTTACCAGCTAATGAACCATGACCAGCTGAGATGAGATGCTTGCTGAGGTCATACTAGCTGTGATCACAAGGGTAGTTATAGAAACCATGACTATAATTATCACAAATATTTTCTTTATTTTGTTATACATGAGTTTGCATATATATACACACAAATATATATATTTGTTTTTTGTCCTCTCCTATCATGTAACATAAAGTGCATTTACTTTTTATCATAATATTTAAGTATTATTAACTTTACATCATCATATTTAAGTTACAGGATGTCAAGGAGAAGAGTAAGCATCACATAAGGACTTTGCTTCTTACTTGGAAAAAGATTAGCCATTTTCATTTGTATGAAGGATGGTTGTGGTTGTATCATGTTAGGCAGAATTATGACTTTATTATTGTCTTTACTGAAACATTAAGTATGCTTTAGGAGATGCATATAGGTGCCAAGGTGACAAGGGGTAATTTGTAACGGTTAATTTTATGTGTGAACTTGGCTGAACCATGGTGCCCAGATTCTGGGTCAAATATTATTCTGGATGTTTCTGTGAGAGTATTTTTGAATCACATTAACCTTGAAATCAGTGGACTTTGAGTAAAGCACATGGCCTCTGTTGTATGTGAGTTGGTCTCATCTAATCAATTGAGGCCTTAATAGAACAAAAACTGACCTTCCCCAATCAAGAAGAAATTCTGCCAGCAGATGGTCTTTAAACTTGAACTACAATATGGCTCTTCCCTGGGTCTCCAGCCTGCCAATACTTTAGCAAATTTTGGACTTGCTGGCCTCCATTATCATGTAATCCAATTCCTTAAAATAAATCTCTCTGTCTCTCTCTGTCTCTCTGTATCTCTCTCTCTCTCTCCATATATATATATATATATATATATATATATATATATATATATATGTATGTATGTATATGTATATATATATGTATGTATGTATATGTATATATATATGTATGTGTATATATGTACATATATGTGTGTATATATGTGTGTATATATACGTATGTATATGTGTATATATGTATATATGTACATATATATGTGTATGTACATATAAATACACATTATATTGATTCCGTTTCTCTAGGGAACCTTGACTAATCATTCACTAGATCAAAATTTCCTTAGTTGAATCTCCAAATCTTGTCCTTGTCTTTTTCTTTTCAGTGAAAAAAAAAAAAAAATTCTCTAAGACATTCCATTCAAGGTTGAATTCTCTTCAAGTGGGAAAATTAACTACAATCCTCTCCTAACTTATCCCCTTGAACCCCAAAAGACCTTACATCCTACCCTCTATGATTAAATATTTGCTTCATTTTATTTATTTCTACAAATAATTGGCTCATTTAGTATGCTCTTAGCTTAACTTTTTTTTTTTTTTAATTATATAGAATGGCTTATTCAGAGTCTCATCTTATAATTTCTTGATGTACTTCACTGACATCAGTATGAATGGCAATTTCAATGACAAGTTCCTGTGGAAAAACACTCAGAAATTAATTTCAAAAGCTGAAATTCAGAGATGAATTTTGGATACTAAACACAGAGCTTATTCATGCAGCAACAGGTTATGAAGCTTGCTTAAATAAATGTAGAATACAAATTTGGTGTGGCTTACATGAAATGTCAAAAGCCATACTGCATTTCTATTCATAAACAGTTATGAATAGAAAGGTGAAATAGAAAAGCATTAGCTCCCCCAATTAAATGTAGAGTTAGAGTGAATAAGACAAGTGGGAACAATTTTCAACTCTTACCCCTCTCTTTTAATCTTCTGAAATGCTTGCTCACTAATGAGCAAGATAATGATAATGGGTAAAGCCCATTAGAGTGCTAAGTGAGAAAGGAAACATCATAGTCAATGCTGAAATAGATTAAGCTTAAAACATCTACCTAATTGGGCCCTGCATGGCCTTTACATTTACTCATACAGAACTTTCTTATTATTGTTAGTGACCCAAATCCTGGCTTAAAAATTGCTTGCTCCCAGGCTTTGAAATACACAAACTATAATATTTTTTAAAGTACATACTTGAATAGAAACTTCCCTGGTGGCTCAGCTGGTCAAGAATCCACCTGCAATGCCAGGAACCTGGGTTTGAGCCCTGGGTTGGGAAAATCCCTTGGAGACGGGAACAGCTACCCACTCCAGTATTCTGGCCTGGAGACTTCCATGGACTGTAGTCCATGGGGTCACAAAGAGTTGGACTGGACTGAGCGACTTTCACATGGAAATATCAAATTCTAATATGATTTTATCCAAAAAATATTTATTGAGTGTCTGCTTAGTGCTAGGTATGGTACAAACCTCAGTGATAACACTGGGTGATGAGATGGAGTTAGTCTCTGAACAGGTTTATAGAAGACACAGACATATAAATGATTACAGTGTGAAACATCCAGATTCCTTATCATAATTTACAAATATTTGTTTAGTCTTTCTGCCTCTGTGACCTGACCATTCACTAATAGAAATACCACCACTGTTCATGCACACTAGCCAGACTGGCTTTTGCAATGGCTGTTTCCTGAACCTGCATTTCTTTCTGTAGGTCTTTGCTTGGCTAGTTTTCTCATTCAGGGCTCGACTCAAAAACTATATTCTTTCCAGACTGAAATTGCTGCATGTCTATACTACTTTTTAATTTCAAAAGGAATATGAGGTATACTAGACAAGAGAGAATCTGAGAGGTGGCAACATAAAATACATTTAAAAATTTAACATACTACAAATTCTCAAGATCTGAATTGAAATTTTGCTTTGTTTTGGTTAGGGAGGGAGTACCTGGATAAACTCTTCTTTGTTTGAATTTGTAAATTATTTTTGAAAAAAATCGCTAGTTCTATTGCATTGCCTATTTCATGTTTTCTGGCATCGTCTTATTTGTTGAAACTTTATTAACCAATCATGCTGTTCATTAGGAATGTTCCCTGGTCAGGAAAACAGGAGAAAGCTACCTCAACTTATTTTTGCCCTAACTAATTGTTCACTGGGCTTCCCTGATGGCTCAGTGGATAAAGAATCCACCTTCAATGCAGGAGACATAGGTGACACAGACCAATCCCTAGGTTGTGAAGATTCCTCTGGAGGAGGTATTGGCAACCTACTCCAGTATTCTTTTGCCACAAGCATCAAGGGTTTATTGCTTGAATGTGCTTATCACTTTGCCCTTCTCTTTACTTCATCAGAAGACACACCAAATGTACTTTGTACTTAAGGTTTTATAGCTTAATTACTAACTTTAATTATTTATTCTAGAGATAAATAAAAATTAGAGGTTTCATCACTTGTCACTCCTTTAGAAATGGTGAAAATAATTTTATCTTTAAGTCTGATTTTTTCACATGTATGCATTAATAGTAACACATAAATCTACTTTTATGCTTTACAAATTCTGTACTTGGTATAACTGAATTTTGAAAATTACTCATTTTTCTTATTAAAATATGTGACCTACGTAATCTACTTATGCACATATGCTCAGTTGTATCTCTTTGCGACCCTATGGACTGTAGCTCAGTAGGAGCCTCTGTCTATGGGATTTTCCAGGCAAGAATACTGGAGTGGGTTTCCATTTCCTCCTCCAGGGGATCTCTCTGACCCAGGGGTTGAACCAAGTATCATGAGCTTCTTGGATTGCTGGCAGATTCTCTACTGCTTGAGCCATTTTTATTACTATGTCATTGCTAAGTATTCAATAGTAAATATGCAAAGAGAAATTTTCACCTGCTTAATCTGCTCCCCAATAATTCTTTTCTCTAGCAATTCCAAAGCATTTGAACATTTCTGTGGTTATTAAAATATATTCTCTTAAGCTGAATCATTAAAATCATCCTTCAGGTTCCAGAAAGAGCATGATTTGCTCTTCCAATGTTCACTCAAAATTTCACCTTCTTTGTGAAATTTTTTCTATCCTTGCCATTTACACTTAATTGTTTCCCTTGGTGATCATTGTCCTCATTACATACTTCTATCTCCGCATTTGGGGCTTCCCAGGTGGTGCAGTGAGAAAAAAAAGAAAAACTGCCTGCCAATACTGGAGTCACAGGTTCAATCCTTTGGTTGGGAAGATCTCCTGGAGTAGGAAATGGCAACCCACACCAGTATTCTTGCCTGGAAAATTCAATGGCCATGAGGCCGCAAAGAGTTGGATACAGCTGAGCACACATATGCAACTCTACATTTACATGGTGTTAGCACACTTCCTTGGAGAAGGGAATGGCACCCCACTCCAGTACTCTTGCCTGGAAAATCCCATGGACCGAGGAGCCTGGTAGGCTGCAGTCCATGGGGTCGTGAAGAGTCGGACACGACTGAGCGACTTCACTTTCACTTTTCACTTTCATGCATTGGAGAAGGAAATGGCAACCCACTCCAGTGTTCTTGCCTGGAAAATCCCAGGGAAGGGGGAGCCTGGTGGGCTGCCGTCTATGGGGTCACACAGAGTCGGACACAACTGAAGTGACTTAGCAGCAGCAGCAGCTCTTTACTTAAGCATGCTTCTATAGCATGCATCACATTAAATTCATTTTTGCTATTTATTTTTAATTTTACAATTATTAAGTATATGGAATATGAGAAATAATGCTAAAATCCACCTTTACCATCACCACATAGCCAGTTTTTCCCCCATAAGTAATTAGTATTATCAATTCATGATTATATTTTGTGACTTCTTTCTATGCATTTATAAATATACACGTGCACACACACATACCCTGGCAAATATCTTGATTTATTTGTATAGATATTTTTAAATATATCTAGTGAATATGTTCTACAAACCAAATGGAACTTTTGTCCTATTCACTCAGATCATTGTATAAATTACAGGGAAGGTTTTTTAGCCATTACCGATGGAAAGACATTTGGTTTGTTCCTCTATTTCATCTAATGCAAACAATCTTGGAAAAATTCATATCAATGTATGTCAGAAACCACTACAATATTTTTAAGTAATTAGCCTCCAACTAATATAAATAAATGAAAAAAAAAAGGGAAGAAAAAAGAAATTATAGGGAAGTTTATTTAGCCATTTATTGGAAAGACATTTGGTTTGTTCCTCTATTTCATCTAATGCAAACAATCTTGTAAAATAATGAAACTGCCTTGTGTATATTTGTGCAGGTATTTTTCTAGAGTAGATACCAAAAGCTTGTTTGAAAAAAAAAATGCATGAATATTTAATAATGCTCAGCTCAGTTCAGTCACTCCGTTTTGTCCAACTCTTTTCGACTCTATGGACTGCAGCACACAATGCTTCCTTGTCCATGACCAACTCCTGGAGCTTGCTCAAATTCATGTCCATTGAGTCAGTGATGCCATCCAGCCATCTCTTCCTCTGTCATCCCCTTCTCCTCCCACCTTCAACTATCCCAGCATCAGAGTCTTTTCCCACAAGTCAGTTCTTTGCATCAGGTGGCCAAAATACTGGAGTTTCAGCATCAGCATCAGTCCTTCCATTGAATATTCAGGGATGATTTTCTTTAAGATTGATTGGTTTGATCTCCTTGCAGTCCAAGGGACTCTCAAGAGTCTTCTCCAACACCACAGTTCAAAAGCATCAATTCTTTGGCATCCAGCTTTCTTTATAGTCCAACTCTCACATCCATACATGACTACTGGAAAAACCATAGCTTTGACTACATGGACTTTTGTCAGCAAAGTAATGTCTCTACTTTTTAATATGCTGTCTAGGTCGGTCATAGCTTTTCTTCCAAGGGGCAAGTGTTTTTTAATTTCATGGCTGCTGTCACCATCTGCAGTGATTTTGGAGCCCAAGAAAATGAAGTCTGTCACTGTTTCCATTGTTTCTCCATCTATTTTCCATGAAGTGATGTGACCAGATGCCAAGATCTTAGTTTTTTGAATGTTAAGTTTTAAGCCAGCTTTTTCACTCTCCTCTTTCACTTTCATCAAGAGGCTCTTTAGTTCCTCTTCACTTTCTGCTGTACTGGTGGTGTCATCTGTGTATCTGAGGTTACTGATATTTCTCCCAGCAATCTTGATGCCAGCTTGTGCTTCATCCAGCCCAGCATTTCGTGTGATGTACTTTGCATATAAGTTAAATAAGGAGGGTGACAATATACAGCCTTGACACACTCTTTTCCCAATTTGGAATCAGTTTGTAATGTAAATGTAATGTAAATGTAAATGTAATGTAATGTAATATAATGTAAATCCCAATTTGGAATCAGTTTGTAATGTAAATCAGTAAATAATGCTATTTACTACCAAATTCCCTAATACAGTTGGTATAACAAATTTTTATACATCAGTTGTGTAAGAACTCACCTACTTCCTCTTATTCTTTCCAAGACTTCTATTTTGTTCTTTTAGTCGCTAAGTCATATCCGACTCTCTTGTGATACCATGAACGATAGCCCATCAATCTCCTCTGTCCATGGGATTTCCCAAGCAAAAATAGTTGGGTGGGTTGACATTTCCTTCTGCAGGGGATCTTCCTGACTCTGGGACTGAGCCCACATCTCCTGCATTGATCAACAGATTCTTTACCACTGAACCACCTAGTAAGTCAATACTTATATGCTACATTTTAAAAAAGAATATTCTCTATTTTATTTATTTATTAACATATATCCTGTGCTTAAATACTCACCTTGGTTAGTTTGTATTTATTAAATACTTGTTGAATAAAGTAATATATTTATAAATGTGAAAAGGCTGATCTGAAAAGATCAAAGGCATGTTGGTAATATCTTGCGGGTATTCTTAGAATCATTATAGTTAGTCTGGGAGCAAATAAAATGACTAGATATATCTGGAGTATAGCTACATATTTTTTCAAATTGCATAATTAAAATAGTATAAATATAAGAATGTAGAAATACATTTGCCAAAAAACTGATTCATAATCTAAAAAATGATTTTTGAAATAATAAAAAAAATCACCATTATAGGCAATCAAATACTACATACAGGGAGGTAGATATTCTGCATCCAAGATTATAAAAATCACTGAAATTAATTGGGTAATAACTGTAACATTTGACAGTTCTTATAGATATTGCTCTTAAGAAAACAATTCAAAAATTCAAACTGAATTCTAATTAGTGAAGACTATGACATCTGAGATAGAGTTTTAAGTGTCAAGTTATGTTTACTATTAAATTCTTCAGTGTTTATTTTTAATTTATTTTTTTTAATTGAAGGATGGTTCTTTACAGAATTTTCTTGTTTTCTGTCCAACCTCAGCATGAATGAGCCATAGGTACACATATACCCCCTCCCTTGTGAACCTCCCTCCCGTCTCCCTCCATCCCACCCCTCTAAGTTGATACAGAGCCCCTGTTTGAGTTTCCTGAGACATACAGCAAAGTCCCTTTGACTGTCTATGTTTTCTATTAAAAATTAAGCTAGAGAGATACTCTAGGGATTAATTAAATCTCTTGGTCAATAAACTGTTTTGACTCCTAAATGTTAGAACTGTGATTCTGATCATGTCAATAAGTAGATGGCTCAAGTAATTATATTCTTATAGAATGTATTGCTAAAATGTACAGAATATTTCAGTTAAAAATTACCTAGGTCACAAAAATCATACATTAGAAATGCTTTTTACAAATAAGTAGCAGATAGCTTTTTACAAAGTCAGAATCAGACGCAAAGGGGAATCATGGGAATTTTTTCCTATGTTGCCATCAATTCATACCTAATTACTTGAAAATAGAAAAAAAAAAAAAAAGAAAGAAACCAACTCAAAGTCTGTGCCATTAATTGACTAGCTTTCCTGAGCTTCAGCTACAGTGAAAATTCTTGAAAAGAACATGAACATTCTGCCTGTCAGCTACAATAAGAACATATCCCCCAAGGAACCCTTTTAGTAGTTTAAAAATGTTCTCCACACAGAGATTTCCTTTTTTACATAGCACTTACATCTTCAGTTCTTTACAAGTCCCTGAGGACTAAGAGATAGTTAATACTTTCATCTGTAAGATGATGGCCTAGTGCTACTGAGTTTTTGATCTTACAACTGAGTTTCTCACCTGAATTTGTTCTATTTTTTCATGTAGTAAAAGATTATTTCATATTTATAAATAGGGATGCTAAAATAACATTCCATTTTCTTCTTGCAATACTCCTTTTCTTAAACTTGGAAGCTAGGTTTTCCTTTTTTTTTTTTTTGAATTTTAACAGTTTAAGTCTTTTTTTTTTTTTTTTTTTTAATCAGTTGGAGGCTAATTACTTCACAACATTTCAATGGGTTTTGTCATACATTGACATGAATCAGCCATAGAGTTACACGCATTCCCCATCCCGATCCCCCCTCCCACCTCCCTCTCCACCTGATCCCTCTGGGTCTTCCCAGTGCACCAGGCCCGAGCACTTGTCTCATGCATCCCACCTGGGCTGGTGATCTGTTTCACTATAGATAATATACATGCTGTTCTTTCTAAATATCCCACCCTCACCTTCTCCCACAGAGTCCAAAAGTCTGTTCTGTACTTCTGTGTCTCTTTTTCTGTTTTGCATATAGGGTTGTTGTTACCATCTTTCTAAATTCCATATATATGTATGTAATATGTATATATGTATGTATGATGTAATGTTCTTTATCTTTCTGGCTTACTTCACTCTGTATAATGGGCTCCAGTTTCATCCATCTTATTAGAACTGATTCAAATGAATTCTTTTTAACGGCTGAGTAATATTCCATGGTGTATATGTACCACAGCTTCCTTATCCATTCATCTGCTGATGGGCATCTAAGTTGCTTCCATGTCCTTAGGTTTTCCTTTTGATGCACACTTTTAATGCCCAGTAGTAATAACTGTGATAATACAATACATATATATATATGTGTGTGTGTGTATGTGTATATATATATATATATATACACATCCTAGGTAGTATGCATATCTTGGTCATATATATAAGTATATCTTAATGGAAATGCTGAAATAATTGGGTTCTCTACTTATGCATATGATTTCAAATTTGCAAACACACCAAAACAATGTGGTTCACCAGATAGAAACTCATAATTTTTGTTCATGACTGAATTGTAATATAGCATGTATTTGGCCACAGCATTACTACTGTCTTCAGAAGTCTACTCCATCCTTTTTCTTTCAACAGAGATCATCCTTGGCAAATAGGTTTCTAAAACATCTGGTAGATGTCAAGTTATAAGAGATGTGGACTTGACTTCTTTGAATAAAAATTACCCAATTCTTTCACCACACACTCATACATACACATCATTACTTTGCTAAATTTGCTTTAATTCAATATTGCTCAAGATTTGAAACTGATTTACTTGCATGGAAAAATGTGAATACATCATGGAATATACTTGTTATCAAAATGCATACATATTTCATAACATGACTGCAAGGAACTCATAAAATATTTCACTACTAGATAAAAGAAGTAAACATTTAAAGTGCTATTTCTCCATTTCCACATATGTTTTCACATTCTTCATGATTCATATGTCATTCAGGTAAGTAGCACATTATATTTCAACTAGATATTCTTTTTTTTTCATTTATTTTTATTAGTTGGAGGCTGATTACTTTACAATATTGTAGTGGTTTTTGTCCAAATATAGACATAACTTTAAATGGATTGAGTATGCAAGTGGTGAAGTAGTCCTTTCCTTAAATATCACTACATTTAAACATCTAAGAACACCTGAAAATCCACTTACATTTTAAAAAGATTAGATATATTCTACTATTGAAAAAAAATTACCACTAAGACTATAATCTTATAAGTTGATCTTATAATTTGATATAGATAACTTTAAGAAATAGTTTTATCAGTAATGAAGTTTCTGAATGTAAGAAAAATAATACATGCACCTGTTTTAAGTACTTTCTTGTCTTTAATTAATTAAACACCAGTTAATTAAAATTTTAATCTTTATTTCTAAGTAATATAGCAACATGGGAACTTTAAATACAATAGAGCTATTTTATGAGAGATGAATGTGGAAAAAATAAGAGTGGGTGCTTCTTTTTCATTTGGAAGAAAACATTTATTTGCATCAACTTATAAAGGGATTCCTTCTAGTTTTACATTTTGCCAACTCCAGTGCAAAGGTCAGAAAACATTTTGATTTGTACACTTTGTTTTACATAGCATGTGACAGTCAAAGTTCCTCAGTTGTGTTCAACTCTGTGACCCCATGAACTGCAGCCTGCCAGGCATTTCTGTTAATGGAATTCTCTAGGCAATAATATTGGAGTGGGTAGCCATTCCCTTCTCCACAGTATCTCCCCCACCTAAGGATTGAACCTTGGGTCTCCTCTGCAGGCAGATTCTTCATTCTCTGAGCCACCAGGGAAGTCTCCTAAATAAGTATAGTGTATGTCAATGTTACTTACCATAAAACACTCTAATATGTGTTTTCAATTTTTTTTGTTTGCTTTTCCATTATTTTGTGGAGCCAGGTACCTAGTCTCAATCACCTTTTCAGCACCAGAACAGCACTTCTTTCAGTTAACTTATTTTTGGGTTCTATTTTCAACAGATTTATAGTTCAGGGATAATGTAAGCAAATACAATACAGTTAGATAGATAAGATAACTTGCACTTAGTTCATAGTGCTAGTTTGGATGTATTAATAATATTAGTAGGTACCCAGGCAGAATGTGGAGAGAGTGGAGTGTTCTTGAAATAGAAAAACATGCGCACATGTTCAGAGAGAGTATAGAAAATGTGACTCCCAGCAGCTGAACTATAATAGTTGTAACTTTGGTGGGTGGAGGTAAATATATGCAGTAAGGCTGGAGAGGTGAGTAGGAGTCAGATACTGTTGATCTTTCCAGCCCTGCTTAGGTATGTAGAGTTATCCTAAAAGCAAAGGGGATAGATTAGAAGAGTTTAATTAGAAAAATTAAGTGAACTATCCAATCTGATTTTCAATTAGGTAAGTTCAAATAAGCTACAAGGACACAAATGACCTATTCTGAAAACACATATTTTAAATGAATTCTGGTATTTAATAAATAGCTATAATATGTCTGTGTGCATGAAAATTGATAAGGAAACTATAGGATTAGACAACAAATTCTAGATTTGTAAAAATAATCAAAAATTAGAAAAAATAATTTTCCTAATTAATTCTTTAATTAACATGTATCATTTCTTATAGCAATCACAGCTGAACTACTTTATGGAAATGACCGCATCTCTGAATTAAATAACAGGTGATAATGCAGTAAAATAAAAATATGTCCAATTATTTGGCTGTGAGGATGCCATTATTCTTGCCAATACAGTTCAATATTAAGCTCTACATTGGAAAGTTGTTCTGAATTTTATGTTAAAAAGTCAGTTTATTTCTGCCGGAGCTACCAGACTTGTCTTTCTAGGGAAGTTCCATAGTTGGGCCTTAGTGTTAGAAAGTATCCTTCAATTTGTATTATATTTGAAGTAAACTAAATATAGTAATATTAAAACAAATATTTTCTTTGGTAATTTATGAGCTCCATTAACTTTATTTTTCCATTATTATAAAGAACTTCTTTCCTCTTTACCTTTAAAGTAGAATGGGTAAGACTAACATGCTTTCTAAAGGTGTGACTACTTTGATCCTCACATAGCAGTTAGCCCACATTTATGTGTAGGATGACCAATAAATAAATTTATTTTGAATAAAGCCAGAATTTATGACTATTCAACTCATTTTAATTGTATACAATTATTAAATGACAAAAGAATTGTAGTAACTTATTAAAATGTTGTATTTTTCATAGACCTTAGTCATTATATTTAATTTAAAACTCTATATCGCACTATTCTATTTCATACTGAATGTCACTTTTGAATAACATATATATTCTCCAAAGCAGTGGTTCACAATTTCAGTAAGAGCATTGTAGTAAATGTACACAATCAGAATCACCTGATATGAATGTTAAAAAGCGAAAGTCTACACACAATCAAAGGCCTATTGAGTCAGCATCCATAGTGGGTGGAGTCCGGGATGTACATTGTTACAGAGTCCCTAAATATCAGTTGTAAAAATGGAATAGAACTTTATGAATATTAATAGGTATTCTTTAAGAATAGATTTTCAGTTTAATTTTTCTTTCTCTAATATTATATGGACCATACAGCTAAATCCATAGTTATGTAAATTCTGATTTTGAAACTCATTTGATCCATTATCAACATCAGAAATGAAACGTCTTTTGATCACTTCCTCTGTATGGTCCTTTTAACTCCCTCTCACAGATGCCCAAGCCATTTATCCATTCTGAAAACAAGGCATGGTAGAAAAGGTAGAAAAATGGTTCCACAAAGGCATTCACGTTTCAATCCCTGGGACCAATTGAATACAGGTTATGGAGCTAAAGGGGTCTTGCAGAAATGACTAATGACTTTGAGATGAGGAGATTATCTTATATTATCCAAGAATGACTAATATAACCACATGAACCTATGAAAGTAAAGAACCTTTACCAGATGTGGTCAGAGAGGATGAAGTGACTATGGTAGAAAGGCATAAAGAAGAACATTTGTCAAATGGCATTATTATTATTTTTTTTTAGGATGGAGTAATACTGCATTGTATATATGTACCACATCTTCTTATCCATTCATCTGCTGATGGACATTTAGGTTGCTTCCACGTCTAGGCTATTGTGAACAGTGCTTCTATAGTGTATCTTTCATTTTGAATTATAGTTTTGCCTGGATATATGCCCAAGAGTGGGACTGCTGGATTATATATTTGTATGTATTATCTATTTGTATAGTTTTCTGAGAAATGTCCATACTGTTTTTCATGGTGGCTGCACCAACTTACATTCCCACCAACAGTGTAGGAAGGTTCACTCTTCTCCACACCCTCTCTGACATTTGTTATTTGTAGGTATTTTATGATAGCCATTCTGACCAGCACGGGATGGTACCTCACTGTAGTTTTCATTTACATTTCTCTAATAATTAGTGATGAACTATATTCAATATTTTGTGATAAATTATAATGGAAAACAATATGAAAAATAATATGTATTAGTCACTTTGCTGTACAACAGTAGTTAACAACATTGTAATGTTGTAGTTAACAACATTGTAATTCAACTATATTTAAACTTAAAAAAAAAACTGAAAAAAAAACCTCAAGAACCACAAAAAAATTCACTGTTGCTATTTTTTTTTTTTTTTAAGTTGGAAGAAAGAGACCAGGAGCCAAGGGACACAAAGGGCCCCTAGAAGCTGGAAAAGGCAAAGAAACTGATATAACAGACCTGGGCTGCTGGAAAGGGATGAAGCCCCATTGACATATTTATTTTTAAACAGAGAACAATGGCAAACCACTCTAGTATTCTTGCCTGGAGAATTCCGTGGACTGGGGAGCCAGGTGGACTATGGTCCATGGGGTTGCAAAGAGTCAGAGGTGAATGAACAAGCCAACCCATGCTATATTAATAGAAAGGTCCTTGCTAATGCAGATGAGGCTGACACTTCCTTATACATCTTTAGAATGTTAACTCTTAATAAGTTGAAGTTATCTTGAAAGGATGATAAGAGCAGTCTAAGTATCATTGGGGGAACGTGAATAATAGGATTTTGGTGCCTTCATCAGACTTTTTCCAAGACAAAGATAATTTTATTTTGATAGGACAAGACTCTGGGACTCTGGGAATAAAATTGGCTGTATGCAAAAAAAAAAAAAATAATAATAATAATAAAATAAAATAAATAAATAGAGAATAATTGCTTTACAATGTTGTGTTAGTTTCTGCCATACAACGTGAATCAGCCCTAAGTGTGTGTGTGTGTGTGTGTGTGTGTGTGTGTGTGTATATACCTTCCCTCTTGAACCTCCCTCCCACCTCCCACCCCATCCTACCCCTCTAGGTTGCCACAGAGCACCAGGTTGAGCTCACCACTTCCCATTCGCTATCTATTTAAAATATGTAAAACAAGTGTATTCATATAGGATCAGCAGCCTGCAGAAACAATTTTGCAAGATATACACTTTTGGTCCTGTTTAAGGGAGCGCTTTGGGAAGGACTCAAGAACGACGATATAGAATCATGTGGATACAAAACACATGATGTTCACTCACTCCCAAACTTCCTTAATGTGAAGAGACACTCTGCTGGGTACACGGTATACGAAGAATATATACTCATCTTTTAAGTCTCTGATCTTGGACTTCCATGGTGGTGCAGTGGATGGAAAACTGCCTGCCAATGCAGGGGACAGGGGTTCAATCCCTGCTCCGGGAAGACTCCACATGCCATGGAGCAGCTAAACACATACGCCACAGCTACTGAGCCTGCGTGCCACAACAGAATCCATGCGCCTCGAGCCGGTGCTCCACAAGAGAAGTCACCACAGTGACAAGCCTGGGCATAGTGGTGAAGAGCAGCACCTGCTCATCACAGCTAGAAGCTGGCACAAAGCAATGTAGACCCAACACAGCCAAAAGAAGGCTCTACTTGCCAAGTGTAAAAAGGCAATAGGGTTAGAGAGATCAACAAATTAGCCATAAAGTACAATGCATTGTGACTATCTGTGATAAAGGATCGAACGAAATAGGTCAGAGAGAAAATAAATCACAGCATTATTCATTCTGAGTAAAAAAGTGAAGCTGGTCTTGGGAGAGAGATTATGAGATTTTGTTTGTATAAAGGTTTGGTTAAAGTATACCCAGTCGGAAAGAGCAGTATGAATAAATGAACAGTGGCTGCACATCCTGTATGACTGAATTTGAAAGTGATAAAGAATATTGAAAGTGAACATATGATGAAATTATATATATTACATCTATATGTTAATTATATATGCTTTAATTCTGTTTTAATTCTGGTATGGAAGATAGAGTGGAAATCCAAAGAGATTACTATAAAGCTGGTACATGCAAAAAAGAATATTTTAGTGATTCAGGGAGAAGATAAAATTAGAACAGAGGCTGTCAAATTGGAAAAGAGGACACAGAATAAGAGAGAAATTCTGGAGATACCTGGTAGGAATAATAAGGGTTTGGTAACTAATTAATGTAGCAAGTGTAGGAAATATAAATGTGGCTCCTAGTTTTCTGGCATATATAACTGAAATGTATGTACTCTAAGAAATGCAGCAAATGATGAAAGGATAAAAGTATTATTATTATTATTTTCTTTTTTTGGACATTGTGCCAGGAGCATCTAGCTGGCAATGTCCAGCAGAAGAAGATTAGAAACAGATGAGCAAAGCTCAGGAAAAGTACTGGAATTAAGACTTCAGGTTTTATTCACTTTCGTCTTTTTTTCTGACCATACCACACAGCCAGTGGGATCTTAGTTCTCTGACCAGGGACTCAACCTGGACCACTGCTGTGAAAGCAGTAAGTCCTAATCACTGGACTGTCAGGGAATTCCCTTTATTTATTTTTTAAACCAAGATCAAAGGAGACTTTTAGCTCTTTAATATTTTCAGATTTTTAAATTGAAGTAGAGTTAATTCACAATGTTATATTGGCTTCAAGTGTACAGAAAACTGATTCAGTTGTGTGTGTGTGTGTGTGCTATTTATATATGAATTAATGTTTTGTTTGTATGCTACACTCAGACAAATTGCTTCACACTTGCGCTTTCGACTTTCTGGATTCCTTTCATTTCCAGTTCCCAGTACCTAGTATTATGCCCTAGCTCCATGAAGTATTCCATCTGGTCCTGTCCTAATGCCATTCTCCATGAAGAATTCTACATTGACACAGAGCAATGGTTAAAAACCTGGAATAAGAGTCAGCATGTGTAGATCCAAATAAATGGAGTTGTCTTTTTGCTTTGTTTATGGCTTCCTTTGCTGTGCAAAAGCTTGTAAGTTTGATTAGGTCCCATTTGTTTATTATTTCTATTTCTATTGCTTTGGCAGGCTGACCTAAAAAAGTAATTGCTATAATTTATCTCAGAGAATGTTTTGCCTATGTTCTCTTCTAAGATTTTTATAGTGTCCTGCCATGTATTTAATTCTATAGGACATTTAGAGTTTATTTTTGTGTGTGGTGCGAGGGAGTGTTCTAACTTCATTGATTTACATGTGACTTTCCATCTTTCCTGGGCTTCCCTGATAGCTCAGTTGGTAAGGAAATCACCTGCAATGCAGGAGACACTGGTTCGATTCCTGGGTTGGGAAGATCTGCTGGAGAAGGGATAAGTTACCCACTCCAGCATTCTTGGGCTTCCCTTGTGGCTCAGCTGGTAAAGAATCCGCCTGCAATGCAGAAGACACTGGTTCAATTCCTGGGTTGGAAAGATCCCCTGGAGAAGGGAAAGGCTACCCATTCCAGTATTCTGGCCTTGAGAATTGCATAGACTATAGTCCATGTGGTCGCAAAGGTTCAGACACGACTGAGTGAATTTCAATTCACTTCCATCTTTCCCAGCATCACTTTCTAAAGAGACTGTCTTTTATCCATGGTCTATTCTTGCCTCCTTTGTTGTAATTGACCATAGGTGTGTGGACTTATTTATGGGCTCTCCATTCTGTTCCATTGATCCAGATGATATTTTTGTGCCAAGACCATGCTTTTTTGATTACTGGAGCTTTGTAGTATTGTCTGAAGTCAGGGATGTTTGTGCCTCTTGTTTTTTTCTTTTTTCATTTGGTTTGGGCAATTCTGGGTCTTTTATGGTTCCATATAAATTTTAGGATTATTTGTTCTAGTTCTGTAAAAAATGTCAAGAATGATTTGATACAGATTGCATTATATCTGTAGATTGCTTTGGGTAGTATGGCCATTTCAACAATATTATTTCTCCTCATCCAAGATCATGGACTATCTTTCCTTTTCTTTGAATCATTTTAAGTTTCCATATATGCACTGATATGTTTTATAGCTCTTATATAAATCTTTCACCTCCTTGATCAGGTTTATTCCTAAGTATTTTTGGTGCAACTTTGAAAGGGATTTATTTTTAAACTTCTGTTTTTGTTATATCATTGTTTAATGTAAAGAAATGCAAACTATTTCTGTATATTAATCCTTTAACCTGCTACCTTTCTGAATTCATTTGTCAGTTCTAGTGGTTTTTGTGTTTAGTCTTTAGGGTTTTCTAAATATAGTCTCATGTCATCTGCATATTAATGACAATTTTACCTCTTCCCTTCCAATTTGGGTAATTTTTACTTCTTTACTTATCTGACAGCTGTGGCTAGCATTTTCAATAATATGTTGAATAGAAGTGGTGAGAGTGGACATTCTTGTCCTGTTCCAGATTTTAGCAGGAATCTTTCAGCTTTCCATCAGTGAGTATTGTGTTGGCTATGAGTTTGTCATAAATAGCTTTTATTACGTTAAGATATGGTCTCTCTGTACCCAATTTGATAAGAGCTTTTTTCATGACTGTGTGTTGAATTTTATCAAATGCTTCCCCCCTCCCCCATCTACTGAGATGATCATGATTTTTCTTTTCTTTTGTTGATGTAGCAAATCACATTCATTGGTATGCTTATGTTGAATTATCCTTGTGACCCTGGATGAACCAAACTTGGCTGTGGTGTATTATTTGTGTGTGTGTGTTGGGGGTGGGGGGGAGGTGTTGGATTTGATCTGCTAATATTTTTGTTGAAAATTTTTGCATCTACTGTCATCAAAGATATTGGCCTGTAATTATCCTTCTTGGTAGTGTCTTTGTTTAATTTTGGTAACAGAGTGATGACTTTGGGAGTGTTCCTTATTTTGCAATTTTTTGGAAGAGCTTGAGAAGTTGGTATAAGTTGGAATAAGTTCCTGGTGAAAGTTCTTTATATGTTCTGTAGAATTCCCTGGTCCTGGACTTTTGTTTTTAGGGAGAGTTATAATGAAATAAACAGTGAAGGAGTATAATAAACATATTCTATTTCACTTCTCATGATCAGTCTGTTCAAATTATCTATTTCTTCTTGATTCAGTGTTGGTGGACTGTAAGAGGGTGTCAGAGGGAGAGATGGCATCACCAGAGGGTTGGATGGCATCACCAATGCAATGAACATGAACTTGGGCAAACTCTGGGAGATGGTTAGGTACAGGGAGGCCTGATGTGCTGCAGCTCATGGGATCACAAAGAGTTGGACATGACAGGGTGACTGAACAACAGCAACATGTTTCTAGGAACTTATTCATTTATTCTAATGTCCAATTTTTTTTTGTATATATAATTGTTCATAGTGTTCTCTCTTTGATATTTCTGCTGTATCAGTGTTCTCTCACTTATCTCATTTTTTAAAATTTTCTTTGAGTCCTCTCTCTTTTCTTCTCGGTGAGCCTGACCAGAGGTTTGTCAATTTTTTCAAAGAACCAGCTCTTGGTTTTGACTTTTTTTCTATTGATTTTTTTTCATTTATTTTTATTAGTTGGAGGCTAATTACTTTACAATATTGTAGTGGTTTTTGTCATACATTGACATGAATCAGCCATGAATTTACATGTATTCCCCATCCCAATCCCCCCTCCCACCTTCCTCTCCACCTGATTCCTCTGGGTCTTCCCAGTGCCCCAGGCCCAAGCACTTGTCTCATGCATCCAACCTGGGCTGGTGATCTGCCTCACCCTAGATAATATACATGTTTCGATGCTGTTCTCTTGAAACATCCCATCCTTCCCTTCTCCCACAGAGTCCGAAGGTCTGTTCTGTATATCTATGTCTCTTTTTCTGTGTTTTATTTACTGCCTTTCTGATCTTTATTATTTCCTTCCTTCTGCTGACTTTAGGTTTTGTTTGTTCTTCTTTTTCTAATTCTTTTAGGTGGTAGGTTAGGTTGTTCATTTGAATTTGAATTTTGTTTTTCTTTTTTTTTTGAGGAAGACATGTATCACTATGTATCCCACTAAGAACTGCTTTAGTCACATTCCATAGATTTTGTATGGTTTTTGTGTTTTCATTGTCATCTGTCTCAAGGTATTTTTTAATTTCCTTTTTGATTGCATCACTTGCTGATTGTTTTTTTAGAAACCTGTTGCTTAGTATTCATGTAATTGCTTTGTTTGTTTTTTTCTCATTTCTTTCTCTGTGCTTGAGTTCTAGTTTCATGCTGTCATGATGAGAAAAGATGTTTGAACAAATGCTTGAACTAATTTCTATCTTCTTAATTTTGTTGAGGCATATTTTGTAACCCAATACACAGTCAATCTTAGAGAAGGTTCTACGTGCATTTGAAAAGAATGTGTATTATGGGTTTTTTTCTAAAACATATATACTGACTTATTGAAGTGATTTAATTTCCCATTGTGATTTTCTCTGTCCCTCAGATTTTTGCTTCTTTTCTATTTAAAGAAGAACTTTTAATATTTATTCTAGGATAAGTTTGGTATTGCTGTATTCGTTTTCTTGCTTGTCTGAGAATTTTTTAATTTATCCTTCTGTTCTAAGTGATAATCCTTCTGGTTAGAGTATCCTAGGTTGCAGAATTTTCCCTTTCAAATCTTTCAAAATATCGTGTACTCCCCTTTGGCCTGCAATGTTTCTGTAGACAAATCAGTTGATAGTCTTGTGTGGGTTGCTTTGTATTTTACTCTTTGTTTTCCTCTCATCTTCAAAATCTTCTCTTTATCTAACTTTTGTCATTTTAATTACAACATGTCTTATAGATTTATTTAGGTTTATATTTGGGGGAAGCTTTGTGCTTCCTGTACCTGGATATTTTGTGCTTCCTTCTTTAGATTTGGGAAGCTTTCAGTCATAATTTCTGCAAATACATTTTTTGATCCTCTTTTCTGTTTCTTCTCCTTCTGGGATCCCTATCATGTATAGATTGGCACATGTCATATTAGTTCTCTTGTACTGCTTTTTTAAATTTTTTTGTTCCCATTTCTTTTTCTGTCTGCTGTTCTGATTGGTTGATTTTCATTATTCTATCTTCCAGATCACTTATTTGTTCTTCTGTATTATTCAATTTGCTATTTTGTCTTTAGTGTGGCTTTTGTTTTGGTAAATGAGTTTTCTAAATATTCTTGTTTCCTCTTATAGTTTCTCATTCCTTTTTACAGTACTTTGCTTTTCCATTGATGAGCGTGTGGTCAGTTGATCAGTCATGTCTGACTCTTTGCAACACCCTAGACTGTAGCCTGCCAGGCTCCTCTGCCCATAGGAGTTTAAGGCAGGAGTACTGGACCAGGTTGCCATTTCTTGCTTCAGGGAATATTCCCAGTCCAAGGATTAAACCCACATCTCCTGTGGCTCCTGCTTTGCTAGGCAACTGCTTTACCACTGAGTCACCTAGGAAACCAGTTTCTATTGATAGTCTTTCTTAATTCCTTCAGTATTTTCATTTCCTCCTTTTTGAACTTAATGTCTGTTAGATTGAACATGTCTCTTTCATTGATTGTTCTTTCAGGGGACTACTCTTGATATTTTAATTGAAAACAGTTTCTCTGTTTCTTCATTTTATCTGTATGTCTTTGAGCCTATAGATTCAGGGGAAACAGTTATACACTATTTTCTCGGAAGGCTACTTTCATGTGAGCACATTCCTGCATAGGCTGAGTGGGCTACTCTTTTTGATGTGAGGACTGTTCTTAGTGTGGATGCCTGTTGCATCTTTCCTCAGTGTGTGCTGGCCTTTGTCTCCTTGATCATGGGTGTGATTAGTGATGTTACTACAACCTGCATTGGATACTGAATGGGGCCTCCCCTTTGCTCTGTGTTTGTCACAGCTCTGTCAGGAGTAGGCTCTGCTTCTTAGTTGTTGGAGTGGAAGCCCCCAGATGTATTTCTGAGCTGTGATGCAAAGCAGGTGGGATTGGAGAACTCCTACTGTGAGAGGAGCCTGTGAGCACTCTTCTGCTGGAGCCATCCTCTGAGGAGTGTGTTCTGTGCTGCTGCCCATTGGGCAGCTCAGAAAGTGCACTGTTGTTAGCACTGCCCTCGGCCCTCCTCAGACACGGGAATGCAGATGCTGTGTTCACAAATCCAGCAGAGCAGATCACAAGCGCACTTCCCCTGAATTCAGGCACCAGGGTCACAGCAGCTGTGCATCCAGACCTTCACTGGGAGCTACAGAAGCAGTCTGGCCTAGGCCTAACCTCCACATATGCACACCACTACACCTGTGGCTGCTAATGCTGGACTCACCCCAGCCACAGGAGCACCCAGAGTCCACTGGGATGTCCTAGGGTCCCAGAGTTTACAAAGCCCCAGGGGCTGAGCTGTAAACCTGTGTAAGCCACACCTGCAAGGAGAGGGCTCAGATTTCAGTCCAGCTTCCTAAGTCACGTGGTCCCAGGAAATCAGCTTTGATTTCAGCCCCATTTCCATATATGGGCAACACTGGTGCTTGCAGGGTTCCATAGCCCATAGAAATGTTGCCGTGCTAGTTGAAATTGTGCTGAGAAAGAGGATACTATGGTGGGCCTTGTCCTTTTCTTCATGAACTTGCTAATAATGATGCTTGCCCTCTGTGATGGGCCTGGGTTCCTCTCATGTACACCTCCAGTTGCAGCCTGTATCACACTTCAGCCCTTTCAGGTTTTCTCCACATAGTCAACTCCAGTCATTTCCCTGGGTCTGTCCTCTGAAGCACAAGTTTTAGCACTCAGCCCCTGCCCACACCAGCAGATGCATGTCTTGGACTGAGGAGTAAAAGGAGGTAGCCGTCTGTGTTATTGCAAACTGGCTACTGCAGTCCTCTGAGTCTCTGAAGCTACCTTTCTATCCCACCTGATCTCCCCACTGGTGAAGAGGCTTACCAAGGTGAGGGAACCATTCCTCTTTCACAGTTCTCTCCTGGAGGTGCTTGGCCTGTACTGAATCCTTTGTCTTTTATCCTATCCAGTTATGTGGAGATCTTTCTTGCAATTTTAGCTGTCTGAGATTTTCTGCCAGTGTTCAGCAGGTATTTGGTGAGAACTGTTCCACATGTAGGCATGTTTTTGATGAATTTGTGGGAGGAGGTGAGTTTAACAACTTCTATTCCACCATCTTAATTGGAGTCACCTTCGACATCTTGGTCTCACAATACTTTATCTTCTGAAGATTGGCCAGAATATTGCTGTCTTTTACAGAGGACTAATTAAGTCACACTAGTCTAACAAAGCAAGATTTTAATTGGTTGTCTTAGCAAGTTATTTTGCAGATAGAAAAGACTACTGATTCTGCAACAGATGTGCTAGATAATATAAATCACATCAAAGCTCTCCAAGTGAGGCTTCAACAGTATGCGAACTGAGAACTTCCAGATGTTCAGGTGGGATTTAGAAAAGAGAGGAACCAGAGATCAAATTGCCAACATCCGTTAGATCATTGAAAAAGCAAGACAGTTCCAGGAAAACAGCTACTTCTACTTTATTGACATAACATAGCCTTTGACTATGTGGATCACAATGAACTGTGGAAAATACTTCAAGAGATGGAAATACCAGACTACCTTACCTGCCTTCTGAGAAATCTGTATGCAGATCAACCAGCAACAGCTAGAAATGGAGATGGAACACCGGACATGTTCCAAACTGGGAGTACGTCAAGGCTGTATATTGTCACCCTCCTTATGTAACTTATGTCCAGAGTACATCACACAAAACGCTGGGCTAGATGAAGCACAGCTAGAATCAAGATTGCCAGAAGAAATATCAATAACCTCAGATATGCAGATAACACCACCCTTATGGCAGAAAGTAAAGAGGAACTGAAGAGCCTCTTGATGAAAGTGAAAGAGCAGAGTGAAAAAGTTGGCTTAAAACTCAGCACTCAAAAAACTAATATCATGGCATACAGTTCCATCACTTCATGGCAAATGAACCGGGTAACAATGGAAACAGCAACAGACTTTATTTTCTTGGGCTCCAAAATCATTGCAGATTGTGACTGCAGCCATCAAATTAAAAGGCACTTGCTCCTTGGAAGAAAAGCTGTGACCGACCTAGACTGCATATTAAAAAGCAGAGACATAACTTGGCTGACAAAGGTCCGTCTAGTCAAAGCTATGGTTATTCCAGTAGTCATGTATGGATGTGAGAGTTGGACCTTAAAGAAAGCTGAGTGCCAAAGAATTGATGCTTTTGAACTGTGGTGTTGGAGAAGATTCTTGAGAGTCCTTTGGACAGCAAGGAGAGCAAACCAGTCAATCCTAAAGGAAATCAGTCCTGAATATTCATTGGAAGGACTGATTTTGAAGCTGAAACTCCAATACTTTGGCCACCTGATGCGAATAACTGACTTATTGGAAAATACCCTGATCCTGGGAAGGATTGAAGGCAGGAAGAGAAGGGGACAAAAGAGGATGAGATGGTTGGATGGCATCACCGACTCAATGGACATGAGTTTGAGCAAGCTCCTGGAGTTGGTGATGGACAGGGAAGCCTGGCGTGCTGTAGTCCATGGGGTTCCAAACAGTCGGACTCAACTGAGTGACGAAATTGAACTGAACATCAAAGCTACAAAATACATATCTGAGTAGTTAGAGTTTTCATTTTCATTTATACATCAGGTTATGTTTTTTGTTTCTTATCCCAATTAAGGATAGAAATCAAAACTCCTTATTCTGGTTTTCAAAATCCTTACATGCACATACGTCTTGGATCTCATCTTGTTTCACTTTATTACTTGCCACCTTGTCTTCATGATAGAAATGTTGGTTTACTTTCTGTTTCAAAATTGACAAGCTCATTTTGATCATAAGTCTCTGGTTTGGACTTTCTTTTTCCTGATCCTCACTTGTCTGACACTCAGTTATTTACATCCTGGCCACAGATGAATTTCAAATGAGAAAACACATCTAATGACCCCATTACTAGAATCTAGTATCCAAGAAATCAACAGCTTTGCTACCTTTTCTCTAAGGTATCCACAAAAGCTGGATTAGTTCACTCCAAACACTAGACACAATAAATTATTTGTTGAAGAGTGGGATATCACTTTTCACATGACTCTCTGTGTGCTGCTAGTGATACATAAAACTTCTTATTCAGTCTTCCTACCAACCCTGTGAGGTAAATATTATTATGATTTATAACTAATAAGGGCATCTGATTTGTCTGACTCCAAAACTCTTATATTTTGACTAACCTACTAGCAAACATGAATAAAAACATGAGCACTGTGAGTTCTGCCATCATCTCTGCTTGCATATTATGTTATACAGATGTATATTGCAACACTTGTCACTTTAAAACATATTTCCATGTTGATTTTCCACATGAGAGTATGAGTTCCACGAGAGCAATGACTGCCTTCTTATCTATATAGCCCCTATGCCTCGAATATAGTAGAGTTTCAATGAATGCCTGTTGAAGAACTAGATGAATTTAGATAATCTGCATTACTTATGACTATAATGAGATTTTTGTTGTCGTTGAACTGTGTATTGTAGAGAGCTTTATAATATGACAAATTTTCTTGACCAAGTAACTTTGAATTGGAAATCTTATGCACTTTAGATATATAAACTTTTCAATAGCAAAAATTGGCTGAGTAAATTGATGAACTAGATAAAAAGAGATAGTTTTCAAGAGTTATACTTTTTAATTTTTTTCTTTCTCAGAGGCATGAGTTTATAATTACTGGTATTCAATAACAGTGTTTCCTCATAAAGATATAAGGACATTTTGGATTATCTGCTATATAAATGTGTTTGGCAAAATTTATTTTGTCAACTAATTTCTAGAATATTTTATATTCTAGAATATGTTATTATGTAGTATTTCCCTTTCTCTGTCGTAGCTCTAAAGCAGCAGACAATTTAGTGTGAGAGTGTATGAGTGCAACTACAATGAAATCTTCACTTGTAGTTAAAGAACAGATATGCCCTTCCACTTTCTTCTCATCAATGCTGAGGAATTCTCAGCCTCAGGCTGGAACTTCCTTTTTCTGCTTTCAACCATTACATTTTCTGAAATATTTAGCATTCTCCTACATAATTTACTTTCACCTTTCTACAGATGCCTTTCTAATTACACAGTATTTGCTTTGTCAGATAGTATTCCCCATCTTTCTAAAAACTACTTCAGAACGAGTCAAGAGTAAAAAAAAATTTTTTTTCTCTCTAAAAATTAAGTATTGTCACTTTACTATGGCCTACTGATCTGACAGATCTCAATTTAACCTCCTCAGTTTGGACTATTAACATTGTCATTTCCCATCCTATCCACCCTGAAATATATATCTTATAAGTGTTCTATAAAATGATGTTTTTGTTGTTGTTCAGTCACTCAGTCATGTCCAGCTTTTTGAGAACTCATGGAGTGAAGCATGCCAGGCTTCCCTGTTCTTCACCATATTCCGGACCTTGCCCAAACGCATGTCCTTTGAGTCAGTGATGCCACTAAACCACCTCATCCTCTGTCGATTCTTCTACTCCTACCTTCAGTCTCTTCCAATGAGTCAGTTCTTCATATCAGGTGGTCAAATTATTGGAGCTTCAGCTTAAGTATCACTCCTTCCTATGAACATTCAGAACTGATTTCCTTCAGGATGGACTGGTTGGATCTCCTTGCAGTCCAAGAGAATCTCAAGAGTCTTCTCCAACATCACAGTTCAAAAGCAACAATTCTTCAGCTCTCAGCTTTCTTTAAGTTCCAATTCTCACATCCATACATGATGACTGGAAAATCCATAATTTGACTATATGGACCTTTGTCAGCAAAGTGATGTCTCTGCTTTTTAATATGCTATCTAGGTTCATTATGACTTTTCTTCCAAGAAGCAAACATCTTTTAATTTCATGGCTGCAGTCACCATTTGCAGTGATTTTGAGCCCAAGAAATAAAGTTTGTCACGGTTTCCATTGTTTTCCCATCTATTTTCCATAAAGAGATGGGACCAGATACCATGATCTTCACTTTTTGAACCTTGGGCTTTAAGCCAGCTTTTTCAGTCTCCTCTTTCACCTTCCTCAAGGGACTCTTTAGTTTCTCCTTGCTTTCTGCCATTGGATTGGTGTCATCTGAATATTTAAGATTATTGATACTTCTCCCACCAATCTTTATTCCAACTTAAGATTTATCCAGCCCAGAATTTTGCATGATGCACTATGTATATGAATTAAATAAGCCAGAAGGCAATATATAGCCTTGAGATACTCCCTTCCCAATTTGAAACCAGTCTGTTGTTCCATGATTTGTTTTAATGGTTGCTTCTTGATCTGCATGCAGGTTTTTCAGGAGGCAGGTAAGGTGCTCTGGTATTCCCATCTCTTGAAGAATTTTCCAGTTTCTTTTGATTTACACAGTCAAAAGCTTTAGTGTAGTCAATGAAGCAGAAGTAGATGCTTTCCTGGAATTATCTTGCTTTTTCTGTGATTCAACAGATGTTGGCAATTTGATCTCTTGTCCCTCTACCTTTTCTAATTTCAGCTTGAACAGCTGGGAGTTCTCAGTTCATGCAGTGTTGAAGCCTAGCTTGGAGAATTTTGAGCATTACTTTGCTAGCATTTGAAATGAGTGCAATTGTGTGGCAGTTAGAAAATTCTTTCACATTGCCCTTCTTTTGGAACTGGAATGAAAACTGACTTTTCCAGTCCTGGGGCCACTGCTGAGTTTTCCATATTTCTGGCATATTGAATGCAGTACTTTCACAGCATCACCTTTCAGGATTTGAAATAGTTCAGCCAGAATTCCATCACCTCCACTGGCTTTGTTCATAGCAATATTTTCCTAAGGCCCACTTGAACTTTTACTCCAAGATGTCTAGCTCTAGGTGAGTGATCATGGTTATCCGGGTCATTAAGATGTTCTATATATAGTACTTTGTATTATAGTCACCTCTTCTTAATATCTTCTGCTTCTGTGAGGTCAATACCGTTTCTGTCCTTTATTGTGCCCATTTTGCATGAAATGTTCCCTTGGTATCTCTGATTTTCTTGAAGAAATCTCTAGTCTCTCCCATTCTATTGTTTTCTTCTATTTCTTTGCATCGATTGCTGAGGAAGGCTTTATCCCTTCTTACTACTCTTTGAAACTCTGCATTGAGATGGGTATACATCTCACGGGCATGCATTTTCTTTTCTCCTTTGCCTCTCACTTCTCTTTTTTCTCAGCTATTTTTAGGTCCTCCTCAGACAACCAGTTTGCTTTTTTGCATTTCTTTTTCTTGAGGATGGTTTTGATCACCAACTCCATTCATACAATGTTACGAACCTCTGTTCATAGTTCTTCAGGCACACTGTCAGATCTAATCCCTTGATACTTTCACTTCCACTGTATAATCATAAGGGATTTTATTTAGGTCTCTCCTGAATGGCCTAGTGGTTTTCCCTACTTTCTTCAATTTAAGCCTGAATTTGGCAATAAGGAGTTCATGATCTGAGACACAGTCAGCTCCTCATCTTGTTATTGCTGACTGTATAGAGCATTCCCATATTTTGCTGCACATAATAAAATCAATCTGATTTGGGTATTGACTGTCTGGTGATGTCCATGTGTAGAGTTGTCTCTTGTGTGTTGGAAGAGGGTGTTTGTTATGATCAGTGTTTTCTCCTGGCAAAACTCTGTTAACAAAGGTTAACAAAGGTACTCCAAGGCCAAACTTACCTGTTACTCCAGGCGTTTCTTGACTTCCTAATTTTGCATTCCAGTCCATATGACGAGAAGGACATTTTTTGGGTGTGTTAGTTCTAGAAGGTCATGTAGGTCTTTATTGAATCATTCAACTTCAGCTTCATTGGCATTTTTGATTGGGGCATAGACTTGGATTACGCTTATATTGAATGGTTTGCCTTGGAAACAAACAGAGATCATTCTGTCTTGTTTGAGACTGCACCCAAGTACTGCATTTTGGAATCTTTCATTGACTTTCAGGGCTACTCCATTTTTTCTATGGGATTCTTGCCCACAGTAGTAGATATACTGGTCCTCTGAATTAAATTCACCCTTTCCTATGCATTTTAGTTCACTGATTCCTAAAATGTCAATGTTCACTCTTGCCATCTCCTGTTTGCCACTTCCAATTTACCTTGATTCATGGGCCTAACCTTCCAGGTTCCTATGCAATATTTTTCTTTACAGCAGTGGACTTTGTTTTCACCACCAAACACACTAACAATTGGGTGTTGTTTCCACTTTGGCTCACTCTCTTCATTCCTTCTGTAGCTGTTTCTCTGCTCTTCTCCAGTAGCATATTGGGCACCTACTGACCTGGGGAGTTCATTTTATAGTGGACTGTCAAATTTCTAATTGTGTATGAGGTATAATAAATGTATATGGCCCACTATTATTCTGTGACAAATAAAATCTCATCTACTTTGTTAAGTCTTGCCTGACTTGCCACATCACATCCTTTTAACCTCATCAAATACTATTGAGCTCATATTTTTAATATACATTTGGTGTGTGCACACACATTCACACATACTTTGCACAGTTTAAAGCCTTATTACCTCAACTTTACAGTTCCTTAATGGTTATACTAGAAGAATAAATTCATTACTTTTTTTTCATTGAAATATATGGACATGATTTTCAAAAAATAAAATAAAAATCAAGTGGTGTAGAAAGTCCTATAATGACAAAAAAATCTGTTGTCTCATCTTTCTTTAACCAAGTCTTCTCTAGGGGCAACTATGTTTGCAAAAAATATTTAATCGCCATATGCCATCACCCAAAATTAATCATTATCAGTAATTTACCATTCTATTTATATTTTCCCTTTCCCTTGATCCTCCCAATTCAGGTAGATTTGATTAAAAAACAAACTCCAGACATAATGCTATCCCATCTTTTTTATATATCTTTTTGTACAAGGAATTAAGCATAAATTTCTTTAAAAGCACATAAATTTTCATCATCTAATAAATGTCCTTTTATTACCTAACACAGTTAATTCCTTGATTTCATCTAATATCCAGCCTATATTCTTATTTTCCTATTTATCTCAATGTTATTTGTCTCTCAAAAAGCTGTTTGAATCAGAATCTAAACAGGATCCATATATTACAAATTGCATTTAGTTCTTTTGTGACTTCAATCTCTTATCTTATAGAAGTTGCTAGGGACAATGAACTTGCTGATAATATAATTAGCGGTTTCAGCCTTAAATTTATGTTCTTTTCATTGGATTATTTTTCTTTTCTGTGGTATTTTTAAAGTATTCATTTAGTACCATATTATAGGCTTTCCTCAAAAGTCTGGTGCCCCTTGCCTATTTTCTTATACTTTAGAATTGGCTAATAAAAACTGACTGGGACTTTGGATAGGGTAGGGGTTTGTCAGTCAGAAGCTTTTTGTGAGGCTGTCTGTTGGAAGAATTTTGGCCTCAATAACACAGTGATTAAGTAAAATGCCTTAAACTGTGGAAAATCTATAAATATGAAGGTAAGTTATTCCAGGGTTAATAATAAATCCAATGATTCCATTCAGGGAAGAGGGTTATAGGTTTGTCCTTTACTAACAAAAAAGTCTGTGGCAATCCAGATATCCTAGGTAGACATGACAAATATGATGAAGAAAAGGGATGTTTTCTCCTAACATTCTTTAGCTTAGTGAGACATACCTTCCCCAGAAGTGTCTCAAGACCTCCTCCTATCCAATCAACTTATCAGGGATGGGTCAAAGGTTCATGACCAAGATGTATAAGTCTTCAAAAAGGAATATTTGGCACTTTAACCTTGATAGTGGCAGTCGTCTCTTTCAAAAAAGAAAAGTTTGAAAGTTAATATGGATAACATTTGGGTTACTAATCCCAAGCAGCTGTCATATAGGGGTTAGGTGAGGAACGAACTAATATTGTGAAACTTCCATGTATTTTTGTGTCATGAATCTTCTTAGTTTGTCCAAATTCATTGCTGCATTTTCTGCTTTGTTTCTGTGAACTTTTTGTGAACTACTGATGACCTTTCCTCACTACCTCCATCAATGTGGATTTATATCTTTTTTTTTCTTCCCATTTATTTTTTTATTAGTTGGAGGCTAATTACTTTACAATATTGTAGTCGTTTTTGTCATACACTGACATGAATTAGCCATGGATTTACATGTATTCCCCATCCCTATCCCCCTTCCCACCTCCCTCTCTACTCGATCCCTCTGGGTCTTCCCAGGGCACCAGCCCCGAGCACTTGTCTCATGCATCTAACCTGGGCTGCTGATCTGTTTCACTATAGACAATATACATGTTTCGATGCTGTTCTCTCGAAAGATCCCACCCTCACCTTCTCCCACAGAGTCTAAAAGTCTGTTCTGTACATCTGTGTCTCTTTTTCTGTTTTGCATATAGGGTTCTCGTTACCATCTTTCTAAATTCCATATGTATGTGTTAGTATGCTGTAATGTTCTTTATCTTTCTGGCTTACTTCACTCTGTAAAATGGGCTCCAGTTTCATCCATCTCATTAGAACTGATTCAAATGAATTCTTTTTAATGGCTGAGGAATATTCCATTGTGTATATGTACCACAACTTCCTTATCCATTCATCTGCGGATGGGCATCTAGGTTGATTCCATGTCCTGGCAATTATAAACAGTGCTGCGATGAACATTGGGGTGCATGTGTCTCTTTCAGATCTGGTTTCCTCCGTGTGTATGCCCAGAAGTGGGATTGCTGGGTCATATGGCAGTTCTATTTACAGTTTTTTAAGAAATCTCCACACTGTTCTCCATAGCGACTGTACTAGTTTGCATTCCCACCAAGAGTGTAAGAGGGTTCTCTTTTCTCCACACCCTCTCCAGCATTTATTGCTTGTAGACTTTTGGATAGCAGCCATCCTGACTGGCGTGTAGTGGTACCTCATTGTGGTTTTGATTTGCATTTCTCTGATAATGAGTGATGTTGAGCATCTTTTCATGTGTTTGTTAGCCATCTGTATGTCTTCTTTGGAGAGATGTGTGTTTACTTCATTGGCCCATTTTTTGATTGGGTCATTTATTTTTTCTGGAATTGAGCTGCAGGAGTTGCTTGCATGTTTTTGAGATTAATCCTTTGTCTGTTGCTTCTATCTTTTAATCACTTGAATGCCTTTTTTTTTTTTTTTAGGGTTTTAGAAGAAGAGATAAATGGGTGAATTCAGTCTATTATTTTGACTTAAAATTTTTAAATTCAAGTTCAGTTGGAGTTTTAACTACTAACCTACTTTTCAAATCACATTTATGGAGGGAATTGTAACTTTATTACATCCTTCTACTTTTCCATAGACAACATCTCTTAGAAACGTCCTCCAAAGCTTCAGTAATGATTTGGGAAATCTCTGTTCATCTCACATTTGAGTCTATATCCTTATAATATTTTTTGTTGATGTCAAAATATCACAGCCAAAATAATTTCTGCCACCTGTTGTTTCATTTGTCAATATTTTTCTTTCAGACCCGCATGCCTTTCTGCATGAATTTACTTATATTGAATTCATAGACCTCACCAGTTGGTCCCCACAGAAATCACCCCTCTTAAACTCACATATTTTTATCTAGAAAAGTGACCTTTTCTTTCTTTAGACATGCTTCAGATTTTCCTTTGTGATCAGTTCAGTCACTCAGTTGTGTCTGACTCCTTGTGACCCCATGAACTGCAGAATGCCAGGCTTCCTGGTCCATCACCAACTCCCAGAGCTTACTCAAACTCATGTCCATGGAGTTGGTGATGCCATCTAACCATCTTATCTTCTGTCGTCCCCTTCTCCCACCTTCAGTCTTTCCCAGTATCAGAGTCTTTTCCCAGAGTCAGTTCTTTGCATTAGGTGGCCGAAGAATTGGAGCTTCAGCATCAGCATCAATCCTTGCAATGAATATTCAGGACTGATTTCCTTGAGGATTGACTGGTTGGATCTCCTTGCAGTCCAAGGGACTTTCAAGAGTCTTCAACACCACAGTTCAAAAGCATCAATTCTTCAGTGCTCAATTTTCTTTATAGTCCAACTATCACATACATAGATGACTACTGGAAAAACCATTGCTTTGACTAGACAGACCTTTGTTGGCAATTTCATGTCTCTGCTTTTTAATATGCTGTCTAGGTTGGCCATAGCTTTTCTTCCAAGGAGCAAGCATCTTTTAATTTCATGTCTGCAGTCAACATTTGCAGTGATTTTTGAGCCCAAGAAAATAAAGTTTGTCACTGTTTCCACGATTTCCCCATTTATTTGCCATGATCTTAGTTTTATTCATTTATTTAATCATTTAATTTTAATCATTTATTTGCCATGATGAGACCAGATGCCATGATCTTAGTTTTCTGAATGTTGAGTTTTAAGCCAACTTTTCACTCTCCTCTTTCACTTTCATCAAGAGGTTCTTTAGTTCTTCTTCTCTTTCTGCCATAAGGGGAATGTCATCTGCACATTGGAAGTTATTGATATTTCTCCCAGCAACCTTGTTTCGAACTTATGCTTTATCCAGCTTGATATTTCTCATGATGTACTCTGCATATAAGTTAAATAAGCAGGTGACAATATACAGCCTTGATGTACTCCTTTCCCAATTTGGAACCAGTCTGTTGTTCCATGTCCACTTCTAACTGTTGCTCCTTGACTTGCATACAGATTTCTCAGGAGACAGGTAAGGTGATCAGGTATTCCCTTTATGATACAACAGATCATTTTATGAATTGCATTAAAAACACTCCGTTTAAAGATCAGCTACTTGGTTTTCTGGGCTTCATTTTTACAGTGTAGACTGCAGGTTTTAAAGGAGGAAAACTATTCAGGATAAAAAATAAAAATTCAGCCCTTTCATCTTCTTTATCCTATAAACTCATAGCATGTAGCAAATTCATCTAAAGATATTTTAAACCTCAAAAAGACACACTTAAATATTTATTAGTCCCCAATATTTGTAATTTATTATAAAACCTACTGCATTAACTGTAATAGTCTTTGAAAAATTGTGATGGTGTTTTACAAAAGGCGTAGTCCAAGCTCAGCATCCTACCTCTGCATAAATGTTTCAGATTTCTAGATACATTCAGAGCAGAAAGTATAATTTTTAAGACAGTGTTATAATCATAAGTAAAGCACTAAAAATAATAGATTCAACATTCTTTAAATTAGAAAATTCACTTTGTGCCTTGAAACATTCTGTTTGCTCGTTTGCTTCAAATTGGTAAAATGTTTCATTACTAGACATATTTCTCTCTATAGGTACTAAGTTGCAAATTTAAGTATATAAGTACATAAATTATTCAATAAATATAACATTTTTTGGTACATGATGACAATGTCCACCACATAACTTGAATATCTATATATATATTTAAGTAATACTACAGGTTACTTGGAACCTAAGAAAGGCAATATAACCAAATATTTTGCAAGTTTAGACTACATGATATTCATATTAATAGTCTTCAACTTCTTAACATTCTGATATTTATAAACTATGTTAACATTTTCTGTAAAAATATTATTTAAAATGAGGAACTTAATGATAAAATATTTGTAAACACAAATGACTAAATTAAAAGATATAATAAAAATCTAAAATTATATTTCATGGCAATGAAATTGCCTCCCATCTGCACTTTCTTTGAATATATAAATTTTATTTTTCCTTTTCATCTAGAAGTTAATCTAATTTTGCATATAAAACAAAACATATTCCTTTCAAACAGACTATTTTAGATTCTTAAATTAATGTAGCTACTAAATAAAGTAAAAAAAAAAAAAAATGTCAAACTTCAATCAGAAAGTCCAGTATGCAATTGTATATTTTTCATGTCGTGCATCCATCATACAGTGTATGTACCAATATTTAATCATTAACTCCATAACTGTTTCTTTAAGTTACAACTTTTGAAGGTGAAATTTCCACATAGACTAAGAGTTTTATAGCAGCAAATAATAAACTGGATTCTAATATTTCTAAGAATGAAGTCGATATTTTCTCTATGTCCTGTAATCCACTGCTTCTTATCACTGGTCTTTATGTGGCTGTCTGAGACACAATAAAGTGTTATGGTTATGATGCAATACATATTCTCTTCTGGAATTTTCTATACGTTCTAAGCATAGATTCAAAAATACCATATAATTCTAAAGTAACTCTATTGTTGAAACATCAATATTTACTAGCTATAAATAAAGGAACTATTTTTAGTCTCCAAATAAAGATAAATCCAGGAGAAACTTGCTGAGTCTTGAAATGGACACACATATTCAAAAGAAAATTCTGTCTTTCCTGAAGGAGAGTTGTGTCTATATTGAACATGAAGTACACTTTTTAAAATTAATTAATTAATTTTAATTGGAGGCTAATTACTTTAAAATATTGTAGTGGTATTTGCCATACTTCGACATTAATCAGCCATGGGGGTACATGTGTCCCACTATCCTGAACCCCCTCCCACCTCCTTGCCCACCCCATCCCTCTGGGTATGCAAGACAGCAAAAGAAGTACATTTTTAATTCTAGTTCTCAGTTCACATAGCCTTTGAGCTGCGTGGGTGACAACATCCACTGTTCCAATGAAGTATAAATATATTTTTCAGTAGGATAGATGAACTAATTTTCTGAGAATATTAATTACTATTTAGTGTAAAGTTGCAAATATATATCAAATTTATAGCAAACATTTTATGAAGATCAAAGATACTTGAAAAGTGGAAGGAAACAACAGAAAGCAATTCTAATTATTCTAAAGTATCATCCTAGTCATGCAAATTGTCAAGGTCAAATGTGAAGACTGTTGGCTCTTAAAAGTCCACACCAAATATGTCATGTCAAACTGATTTACAAAAACAATAAAGCCACAATGAAATGTACTGCTTATTTCCTAGGCAATAGAATCCATTTTTAAGTTTTTATCCTTATAGTGTTAGACTCTATTTATGATTCCATTTATTACTATTGTAAAACATCCTTCTGGTTTTGTTTTATTTCAGTTTTTTTTTTTTTTTTTTTTAACTGTATGGGCCTTTAAATTCAAAGTGTCATATTAAAAAAACAAAAACAAAAACAAAAAACTCCTGTGCTGTTACTTTGATTTGACTTCAGGTTGCTATGTCCACATGAAAAATTCATAAATGGTGTAAAATCATGTATTTATGTCTCAGGCAACCTGATAGTTGAGAATACTATCATGAGGAGATGAAAACTGGAAATGTATTACAACATTCAGAACACTAAGTCACATCAGAGCAGATTTACCAACGGATTTGGAAAGACAGTTAAACAGTAACTTAAAGAAGCTTAGAAATGACTTTCACCAAGAGTATATGGACCAGCCCCTTCATCTTTTTCTTAAGGTTTTGGCATCACTTCTAACATTAGATTAGCAGTATCACTCAGTCATGTCTGACTCTTTGCAACCCATGAACTGTAGCCTGCCAGCCTCCACTGTCCATGGAATTTTCCAGGCAAGAAAACTGGAGTGGGTAGCCATTCCCTTCTCCAGGGGGCCTTCCCAAACCAAGGATTGAACCCGGGCCTCCCACATTGCAGACAGATTCTTTATCATCTAAGCACCAGGGAAGCCCCCAGTCAACATTACTAAGGGCAAATAAATGGAAGATGTATAACACATCTAAGAATCATGATTTTTTTTTGTTAACTAAGGAAAAGAAAATGTATTCCAATATTTAAAATAATTTTGAATATTATGAGTAACCTGAAAAGTTTAACTGCTGCTCATAAAAAGGGTGGGGAAAGCTTAAGCTTATATCAATTAACAATAATTGTTTCCTTAGCATAAATGTGTTTATTTCAATGTTAATTACTGGAATTGAGGGTTATCACACTCACCAATGTTGTTTCCTTGGTTCTCTCTATATTTTCTATGGCCCCTACTAGCCACTAGGTTTAAAGCCTGCATTTCATTTAACTTATATTGTTTTTGTTTTCTGCAGAGATATAACAATCTTCTTAAATGTACAGGTCAAATGATAGTACATACTCAGGACTGTTAATCAAAACAAACTATGAAAAAATCTTCAAGAGATTGGAATACCAGACCCCCTTACCTGCCTTCTGATAAATCTGTATGCCAGTCAACCAGCAATAGTTAGAAATGGACATGGGAAAGGAATACATCAACGCCATGTATTGTCACCCTGCTTATTTAATTTATGCTGAATATGTCATGCAATACACGGGGCTGGATGAATCACAAGCTGGAATCAAGATTACTGGGAGAAATATCAATAACCTCAGATACACAGACGACACCATCTTCATGGCAATAAGTGAAAAGGAACTGAGGAGCCACTTGATGAAAATGAAAGATGAGAGTGGAAAACAGGGTTAAAACTCAACATTCAAAAAACTAAGATCATGGCATCTGGTCCCATCACCTCATGGCAAATAGGGAACAATTGAAATAGTGACAGACTCTATTTTCTTGGGCTCCAAAGTCACTGCAGATGGTGACTGCAGCCATAAATTAAAAAAAAAAAAAAAAAAATGCTTGCTCCTTGGAAGAAAAGCTATGACCAACCTAGACAGCATATTAAAAAGCAGAGACGTTACTTTGCCAACAAAGGTCCATCTAGTCAAAGTTATGGTTTTTCCAGTAGTCATGTATGGATGTGAGAGTTGGAACATAAAGAAAGCTGAGCACCAAAAAATTGATGCTTTTGAACTGTGGTGTTGGAAAAGACTTTTGAGAGTCCCTTGGACAGCAAGGAGATCCAACCAGTCAATCTTAAAGGAAATCAACCCTGAATATTCATTGGAAGGACTGATGCTGAAGCTGAAGCTCCAATACTTTGGCCAGCTGATGCAAGGAACTGACTCATTGGGAAAGACCCTGATTCTGGGAAAGATTGAAGGCGGCAGGATAAGGGGATGATAGAGGATGAGATGGTAGGATGGCATCACCTACTAAATGGACATGAGTTTGACCAGACTCTGGGAGTTGGTGATGTACAGGGAAGCCTGGTGTGCTGCACTCCATGGGGTCGCAAATAGTTGGACAGAACTGAGCGACTGAACTGAACTTAACTGAGGTAGCAAGTGACCTTTCTTAACCTATTTAGTGCTTTTCACATTAACATCAACTTTTTTTTATAAGCAGTACAGCATGAGTATGTCAGTGAAGATCATGGGCTATGGAGCCAGGCCACCCAAGGTGGAACCCAAAACCTGCCTCTCATAATCTGTGACACCTTAGGCAAAGCTGTTAACTCTCTGTTCTGCAATCTATGAGTATAAAGTGGCCATAATAACAGTACCTGCTCAAGGGGTTGTTGAAACCTAGACATTTTTTCTCCCTTTTTGGCTCTATCCTTCCCTCCTTTTTCATTCCAGAATCTTTCTCTCTCTCCCTCCCTCCTTCTATGCCTTCTTTTTGGTATTTTCTAAGATCTTTGCAAATATATATATTTTTAAACTCTCTGAGGCAATTGAATAGACTGTGTTTTCTTCAGAATGCAAAACATTTTATACAACATAAACATTATATGCTAATAATTGAGGCTATCAAATTATATTATTATAACAATTTTTTCCATTTTATATATTTTTTTATTTTCTTGATTTCCTTAATATTCTCTTTAATTTCTATCAGTTGTGTTACAATTTGCATATTCTTTAGCCTTCTAGTAATTTAGAGTATAAATTGTCACTCTAAATAATATGCTTATTTCTTAATGTACCAACTTAAGCTGTTAACTGTGTCTATTATAACTCACTCCACTCTGAAATGTACTTACTAATCTCCACTTTTGAAACAAATTGTTTTCTGGTAACAGTGAGTTTAATTTAATTTACTATTACACTTTATTTTAAGAATTAAAGCTTCTTCCACTTTCAATAATAATTATTAGAGTTTATGACTAATATTGTTTAAACAATTACATTTATCTCCAGATATTCAATATCATAAATTTCCAAATAAGCTTACTTATTTTAAAAAAATGTTTGTTTATTGAAATACATCCTCTAAGATTATTTTTAGAAAGAGCAAAGTCGTGATTTATGTCTTGATTCATTGCATCTTTTTTATTGATCATTGCATTTTTTTATATTGTTTTACATATAAGTAACCATACAATTAGTACGGGCTTCCCAGATGGCACTAGTGGTAAAGAGCCTGCCTGCCAATGCAGGAGACTTAAGAAACCCAGGTTTGATTCCCAGGTCAGGAAGATCCCCTGGAGGAGTGCACATCAACTCACTCCAGTATTCTTACCAGAATTCCATAGACAGAGGAGCCTGGCTGGCTCCACAAGGTTGCAAAGAGTTGGACAAGACAGAAGCGACTTAGCACACAACACATACAGTTAGTGAGAGAGTTAATTCTTAGGTAGGTTGACAAGGAGTGCAGGGCACTCGAGGAGGAGAAAAGGACAAGTCTTTTTTTTCCCCTACATTCCTTTGTCTAAGTCACATAAGACAGTTTTTGTCTTGAGCTCTGAGTTGTTATGGCAACAATCTATTTTGCCTAAAACTAACTCTCTTTAAGCTCAGAGCTAATGATTACACCGGAAAAGAACATATTCTTGCTCAAGGTTATGTTTTTCATTAAGCTGTGTACTACTATATAACAACAATGTATCTTGCTTGAGAATGTGTTTCTCCTTCTTAACACAAACTTTCTGACTAATCTTCCTATGTTGTGGGAGTGGGTCTGGTAAGACCTTTCTATTTTTAGTAACCATTGAAAAAGTATCAGTCAGTCAGTCAGTTCAGTCACTCAGTCCTGTCCCACTCTTTGCAACCCCATGAATCCCAGCACGCCAGGCCTCCCTGTCCATCACCAACTTCCGGAGTTTACTCAAACTCATGTCCATCGAGTCAGTGATGCCATCCAGCCATCTCACCCTCTGTCGTCCCCTTCTCCTCCTGCCCCCAATCCCTCGCAGCATCAGGGTCTTTTCCAATGAGTCAACTCATCACATCAGGTGGCCAAAGTATTGGAGTTTCAGCTTCAGCATCAGTCCTTCCAATGAACACCCAGGACTAATCTCCTTTAGGATGGACTGGTTGGATCTCCTTGCAGTCCAAGGGACTCTCAAGAGTCTTCTCCAACACCACAGTTCGATAGCATCAATTTTTCAGCGCTCAGCTTTCTTCACAGTCCAACTCTCACATTCACTGGAAAAACCATAGCCTTGACTAGACGGACCTTTGTTGGCAAAGTAATGTCTCTGTTTTTTAATATGCTATCTAGGTTGGTGATAACTTTCCTTTCAAGGAGGAAGCGTCTTTTAATTTCATGGCTGCACTCGCCATCTGCAGTGATTTTGGAGGTTCAGGAGGGCCAAGAGGAGCTACTCCACATTCAAGGTCAGGAGGGGCGGCCGTGAGGAGATACCCCTCATCCAAGGTAAGGAGTAGCGCTGCGCTTTGCTGGAGCAGCCGTGAAGAGATACCTCATGTCCAAGGTAAGATGGTAGGTGTTGTGAGAGGGCATTAGAAGGCAGACAGACTGAAACCATAATCACAGAAAACTAGCCAATCTGATCACAGGACCACAGCCTTGTCTAACTCAGTGAAACTAAGCCATGCCATGTGGGGCCACCCAAGACAGACAGGTCATGGTGGAGAGGTCCGATAGAATGTGGTCTACTGCAGAAGGGAATGGCAAACCCCTTCAGTATTCTTGCCTTAAGAACCCCATGAACAGTATGAAAAGTACACATAAGTACACATGATTAACTGTTTACCCCCCTCAACTGCAGTGCAGGAGACCCAAGTTCAATTCCTGGGTCAGGAAGATCCCATGGAGAAGGGATAGACTACCCACTCCAGTATTCATGGACTTCCCTGGAAACTCAGATGGTAAAGAATATGCCTGCAGTGCAGGAGACCTGGGTTAGGAAGATCTCCTGGAGGAGGTTATGGCAACCAACTCTAGTATTCTTGCCTGGAGAATCCCTGTGGAAAGAGGAGCCCATCAGGCTACAGTCCATGGAGTCGTGAAGATTCGGACATGACTGAATGACTAAACATACCTCAGCACACAGGTATTTCTGTCGATGGGAGAGATCTGGTCAATGCATAAGGCAGATACACTGTGCAGAGCAGAGGGGATAGAGGAAGCCAAAAGGCAGAGGAAGCTTTTTTTATGTTTAATTTTTTTTTGTCTTGCCATAAAGCATGAGCTTTATTTCACAAAATATAACAAGATTTTACTACACAGAACTTAAAAGTGAACATTGTTCCATATCTGGAACTTCATTATATTCATTTTTTCATTCTTTCCTCATCTTTAAAAACGCCAATTATTTATATATTTGACCAACATTATCTTCCTATAGGTTAGGTAACCTATAATTATCTTCCTATAATAGCTAATCCATCATTTCTTAGGTTCTGGTTCTGCAACTCTTCATTGTGTGATATATTCTCCACTCTATTCTTCTTTCTTTAAAAATGCTGATTCTACTTATTGATGTTGCTAATGTAGGTTTAAGCTTTGAGGTGATTTTGCTTTTCTGATCAAATGTTTTACTTAATTTTGCCAGCTCCCTTTAAACTCTTTATGTTCTTTTTTCACTCTTATAATTCATTTCATAGATATCATAGTCTAATTTTCTTATAAGTTCAAACACCTGTTTTTTAGTTTTTTTCCTAATATCTTAGAATATACATTTAAATAAACACTCATTTGTGCTTTGCATGCTATATCTGTTTTTTGCCAATTTAACAGAAACTTTACAGAGTTACTATGATATTATTTGCTGCTTTTGTTGTTTTTATACTGTTTAATTATGACTTAGAGAAGTTCCATTCATTCTTGTTAACTGCTACAAAATAATGTTGATGGATTATTTTATTTCTTCTCCCTGTTTAAACAGATTCCGTTGGAATCCTCTCCTGATTCTTTAAACTGGATGCTTTAGTTATTCACTTGCTTGAAGGAAGCTGTAAACAGGGCCTGAAGCAAAGGACAGCTGCATTTTGGGTTTATTTCTTCCCACTTTCTTTCCAAATCAGTTGACCTCCTGTCAAGGAGCATTTCTGGATTTTGCCATTTTTCCAGCTTTGGCAAAAGCAATCAGGTTTTCAGCAACTTCCTTTGAAAAATCTTTCTATGCAGAACTCTTCTCTTACTGAGCTTTATATCTGACTAAGTTATACTGGTATAACTAAGCTATATTGGTAACTTAGTTAAACTGCAGCAGGAATAACTGCATGTAACACAATGTTACAAGTACTGTTACTTTCACATCTACAACTACTAGTAGTACCTACATTACTGCTATGAGGATGATTCCCACCAATTCCAATGAAGGAGATCAGGAAAATGAGGTACATCTAATTTATTGGCACTTCAGCAGAACATATTTTAGAATCTTTTTAAAATCTCTAATTAAATCAAAAGGAAACATAGGATCAAAATAGAAAAGACAGGGACATTTTAACTGGTTAAATAATGTTGACTATTGACAGACATCAGCATTTTCTAAAGGAGAGATTTTTAAAAATAATTTCTACAGTGTCATCTTTTTCATGTTCCTATACTACATTGATATTACCATCATTCCCTTGAATGTTTAGAATATTTTCAGGAATTAAGAAGCAGATAAAATGGTGAATATATCAAACATACTGTATTGTATTGAACATGTTGTATTGAACTATGACCAGTACTCAAAACAAAAATCATAGGAAGAAATATGAAATACTGTACCTAAACAAATTACCTAAATGTTTATAGAATGTGTAGGACCTGGATTTGAATCAGAATTAAAAACAAACCATATTTTAAGCTAGATGTCTCTGAGTAAACTATATAATAAAACTTATCTTGCATTAATAGAGTCCAATAGAAAGCCTAAACTTAGGATCTAAGACATGTGGTCTAGATCAATTTAGATACATCTGTTCTTTTCTGGAACTTTAGTGACTGGTAAAGTAGGAGAGGAGGGCTTCTTTTGCTAGTTATATGTTTGCTTAAAAATTAAGAATATTGATGGCGTAGTTTAATTAATGCCTTTGAAGTTTTTATATGACTGTCAAGGTTTAGGTCCCTAATTTGGGATAAGGATCACCCCTTAACACCCCAAGGATTGCTGGATGTGATCCAACTGTATGGATGAAATTTCAGCATACCATTTAACATAGTCAGAGTGTCCAATTTTGTTTTGTGAATAATGGGTATCCCTCAGGATGGATTGGTGACTGTTTAATGCAATGGGGGCTCTTAACTTATTTGCTGCCCACGCCTCCTCCTACAAATGTGTATTTCTGTGAAAGCACAGAAGGAGGGTTGGAAAGGGCAATTTTGTATCTTGCAAGGAATGAAATACAGGTAACACTGCTTTGTGGACCACTAGCAGAACACTCACTGGAGAACTTTTTTTCATACAGCAAAGTACTGAAGGATAGACAGGTGTCAATTTTATATGGGCTAGAATGAAATTGGTGAATGACATCACCATAGGGCCCATAGGATCCACATGACCGAAACAAGGGATGACATAGAATGATATCATATGCTGGCCCATATATTTGTTAAGATATGCTCTATTTTGTTGTATTTAAGAATTATTTGGATATTAAAAACAATTTCCCATATCGGAGATATCTTACCTATCAAGTCTATTACCATATTAATGCTCTCAGTACTAGCCTCAGCTAAACCATTAAGCATAAAAATTCTTCTCAATTTTCTGCTCATATAATTACTAAAATAAACATCAGTGACCAGATTGAACTGGAAAATAACATCAAAGAGAAGATAATGGCTAGGGTAAGTAGAAAGCAAAAGCCCAATGTAATACAACAATTTAGGTTACATGACCACTAGATCTAAATTTGATAGAAATTAAATTCTAATTAAAAATTAATATAGTTGCTAATTTCAGAATTTTCCTATGCATATAAACTTAATACTTATTCTATATTACTTATTCATTAAATGCTAATAAATTTTAGATTTAAATGATAAATCAAAGTTCTATTTTATTTTACTTTTAGTTTCTTCAATATTATCATGACAACACTGGATAGACACTCACAAACATTTGTAAGTGCTCATTAAAAGCTTATATAGCAAAGTTGCATAATTTTAAACATCATGAATAAAAATAATAATTAGGGTAAGAACAATGCTATAAAATATGTTCTGCTTGAGTTGAAACCGATTAATTTAATCCAATTTTTTTTTCATGCTAGATTAAGGGAAAAGTAAAAACTGAGCAAAGGGAATGTAGTTTAAAATACATAACAAAGAAAGCAAAACAAAATGAAAATACTTAACTATGAACAGCCATCCAATTAAAAAATAAATAAAAATTAATATATAGTGTGACAAAAAGTATGTCATAATACACTAATGATGGCCATATTTGTTTGTCTGGAAAGCAATTTCACAGTAAGTATCAAGAGCCTTTAAATATGCAGGCTCCTTAATGAAGTAATTCTATAAACAAACCCAATGGAAATAAGCAGGAATATGACCAAATTGTTACTTAAATTTGTTATAAACTGGAAAAATTAAACCATTTTAAAAATATCAGTTAAATATACTATTAACTTCCATTGATTGAAATATTAGTTGATCATTAAAACAATATTTTTGGATAATTTATTGGGAAAAGGTCTAAAACAAAATGTTAATCCAAAGCAGCACAACATAGTTTACAAAATAAGCGTTTTTAAAACAGTAAAACTAGTATGCATATATTTATTTTTTAGTAGTCTAATTACTGCAATTTTAATTGTTTTATTTCTTATAGCTGAATTTCAAAAATTGCCTAACAGGTGAATTGAAGATCTGGCCAAGATAGTAGAGTAAAGGACGTGTGTTCATCTTCTTCTGTGAGAACTTCAAAATTGCAACTAACCACTGAACAACCCTCTAAAGGAGAATGCTGATTCTCACCACAAAAAAGATACCTCACAGCCAACGGCAAAGGAGAAGCTCCAATAGGACAGAAGGATGGGTGAAACTGCCTTTAGAATCAAACCACATACCCACCAGAGATGCTTGGAGGACTTAAACAATACCTTGTACACACCAGAACCCAGGAAACCCATGAGAAATTTTCCAAATTGGGAAAGGAGTATGTCAAGGCTGTATATTGTCACTCTGCTTATTTAACTTATATGCAGAGTACATCATGTGAAATGCCAGACTGGATGAAGCACAAGCTGGAATCAAGATTGCTGGGAGAAATATCAATAACCTCAGATATGCAGATGATGCCACCCTTATGGCAGAAAGTGAAGAACTAAAGAACCTCTTGTTGAAAGTGAAAAAGAAGAGTGAAAAAGCTGGCTTAAAACACAACATTCAAAAAATGAGGATCATGGCAGCCAGTTCCATCACTTCCTGGCAAATATATGGAGAAACAATGGGAAGAGTGAGAGACTTTATTTTCCTTGGCTCCAAAATCACCTCAGGTAGTAACAGCAGCCATAAAATTTAAAGACACCTGCTCCTTGGAAGAAAAGCTATGACAAACCTACACAGCATATTAAAATCAGAGACATTACTTTACTGACAAAGTTCCATGTAGTCAAAGCTATGGTTTTTCCAGGTGTAATGCATGGATGTGAGAGTTGGATCATAAAGAAAACTGAGCACAAAAGAATGGATGCTTTTGAACTGTGATGTTGGGGAAGACTCTTGGACTGCAAGGATATCAAACCAGTCCATCCTAAAGCAAATCAGTTCTGAATATTCATTGGAAGGACTGATGCTGAATTTGTTGGTCCAATAGTTTGGCTACCTGAAGGGAAGAACCAACTCATTGGAAAAGACCCTGATGCTGGGAAAGATTGAAGGCAGAAAGAGAAGGGGATGGCAGAGGATGAGATGATTGGATGGCATCACTGACTCAATGGACATGAGTTTGAGCAAGCTCTGGGAGTTGGTGATGGACAGGGAAGGCAGGCATGTTGCAGTCTATGGGGTCCCAAAGAGTCAGACATGACTGAGCAACTGAACTTAACTGAACTGAAAACAAATACATTATATTTTTTATTAAAAAAAAATATCAATTGTAAGGTAGATCAAGATGAAGGAGTAGGAAGATGCTGAGCTCACCTCTCCAGTGAAGACATGAAAAAATACATCTACATATCGAGCAACATTGAAAACAATCTGGAGACTGTCAGCAAAGCTTTTCTACAGCCAAAACTGTAAAGAAAGATCCATATGAAACCAAGTAATTTAAGGGAGGAGGTCAAGTCCCACACCCCTAGCAGAGGACATGAAAGAGGAGGGACATATCATAGGCTCAGGGAATGAGTGATTCAAGCCACATATTGTGTACTCCATGCCTGGGGTCTGACACAGGGAAAATGAGTCCTCTTAGCTGGTTTGAAAATCAGTGAGAGGGGAGGAGCCAAGATGGCGGAGGAATAGGACAGGGAGACCACTTTCTCCCCTACAAATTCATCGAAAGAACATTTGAACGCTGAGCAAACTTCACAAAACAACTTCTGACAGCTAGCAGAAGACATCAGGTGCCCAGAAAAGCAGCCCATCATCTTTGAAAGAATGTAGGACAAAATATAAAAGATAAAATGAGAGACAAAAGAGCTAGGGATGGAGACCCATCCCGGGAAGGGAGTCGTAATAGAGAAAGTATCCAAACACCAGGAAACCCTCTCAGTGGCGGGTCTGGGGGAAGTTTTTGAATCTCAGAGGGCAACCTAAATGGGAGGAAAAATAAATAAAACCCACAGATTGCACGCCTAAAAGCAACTCCCAGCAGATAAGTACCCCAGACGCTCGCATCCACCACAAGGGTGGGGGAGGAACAAGAGGAGCAGGCGGCATTGCTTAGGGTAAGGACTGGGCCTGAATGCCCTGAGGGCAATCGGAGGGAGCTAACATGAGATAACAACTTAAACTGTGGGATAGCAAGAGAGAGAGAGAAAATTAACTGGCCCAAACACGCTGCCAGCCCATTCGCAGAACAAAGGGATTGAGCAATTCCAGAGAAGAGCTAGCCAGCTGCAGACCGACCCATCACCACCAGAGGCAGGAGGCGGGGTGGGAGGATGGGGGGGGAGGGGCAAACTCGGCCCCAGAGACGGCACCCCCTATCAAACTGCAAACAGGCCTCCAGTTTCTAACCAAAGACTTCCTGAGATTCTGGATGGTCGACATCCGCCGGGAGGGTCACAGCTAGAGGCCAGCTCCCAAGAATAGACACAAGGCGCAAGCACCCGACCGGCGCGCCCAGAAACTGAGGCTGGGACCACAGAGGGGAGAAGGTGCACCGCACCTGGGGAGAGTGCGCCTGTCAAGCTCCTGGCTGCCTGAGCTGCTCGGGCTGGGGAAGGCACAAAACGCAGGCCCAACCGAGTCCACGCTTTTGTGGAATACCCGAAAACTGGAACCGCAGGCAATGCAGGGCCCTCTCCATATAGAGCAGCCAGGAGCCTGAGCAATATAGATGGGGAGAGCACACAGCCGTGACTGGGGGCAAACCCAGTGTGGCTGGAACACTGTGGGTCCTCCCCACACATGCCAGCGATATCTGCCTGCAGCACCCCTCCCTCCCCGCAGCGCGACTGAACAAGTGAACCTAAACAAGAGACCATCTCCACCCGCCTGTGTCAGGGTGGAAATTAGACACTGAAGAGACCGGCAAACAGAAGACAAATAAACAAAGGGAACCACTTCAGAAGGGACCAGTGCAACAGATTAAAACCCCTGTAGATAACACCAACTACACTGGAAGGGGCCTACAGATATTGAGAAGTGTAAGCTGGAACGAAGAGCTATCTGAAACTGAACTGAACCCACACTGACCGTGACAGCTCCAGAGAAATTCCTAGATATATTTTTACTTTTTTTTTTAATTAAAATTTTTTTTCTTTTCTTTTCTTTTTTTATTTTTTCTCTTTTATTTTCTTTTAAAATTCCCTATTACTCCCCCATTATTCCTTAACTTTCATTTTCACATATTTTTACTATTTTTTAATTAGGAAAAAATTTTTTTCTTGTTTTACTTTTTTTCTCTTATTTTCTTTTAAAGTCCTCTATTACTCCTCTATTACTCCTTAATTTTCATTCTCATTTCACTATAACCTTGCAAAAAAAAAAAAAAGAAGCCATATTTTTAAACCAAACTACATATATATTTCTAAATTTTTTTTTGTTTTTGTTTTTGGTTTTAATATTGTATATTGTATTTTTAAGAGTCTAACCTCTACTCTAGATTTTTAATTTTTGTTTTTCAGTATTTGATATCAATTTTGGACACTTAAGAATCCAATATTCAGTACCCATTTTTACATAGGAGTGTATTGATTACTCTCTCCCATTCTTGACTCTCTGTTTTCTACCTCAGAACACCTCTATTTCCTCCCTTCCCCTCCTCTTCCCAATCCAATTCTGTGAATCTCTGTGGGTGTCTGGGCTATGGAGAACACTTTGGGAACAGAGAACTGCATAGATCTGTCTCTCTCCTCTTGAGTCCCCCTTTTTCTCCTCCTACTCAACTCTATCTCCCTCCTCCCCCTCCTCTTCTTCATGTAACTCTGTGAACCTCTTTGGGTGTCCCTCACAGTGGAGAATCTTTTCACCATTAACCTAGAAGTTTTATTATCAGTGCTGTATAGTTGGAGAAGTCTTGAGACTACTGGAAGAATAAAACTGAAATCCAGAGGCAGGAGACTTAAGCCCAAAACCAGAGAACACCAGAAAACTCCTGACTACATGGAACATTAAGTAATAAGAGACCATCCAAAAGCCTCCATACCTACACTGAAACCAACCACCACCCAAGAGCCAATACATTACAGAGCAAGACATACCACGCAAATTCTCCAGCAACGCAGGAACATAGCCTTGAGCGTCAACTTACAGGCTGCCCAAAGTCACACCTAATACAAAGACCCATCTCAAAACTCATTACTGGACACTCCATTGTACTCCAGAGAGAAGAAATCCAGTTCCACGCACCAGAACACCAACGCAAGCTTCCCTAACCAGGAAACCTTAACAAGCCAATCGTCCAACCCCACCCACTGGGTGAAACCTCCATATTAAAAAGGAGCCACAGACCACCAGAATACAGAAAGCCCACCACAGACACAGCAATCTAAACAAGATGAAAAGGCAGAGAAAAAGCCAGCAGGTAAAGGAACATGAAAAATGCCCACCAGGTCAAACAAAAGAGGAGGAGACAGGGAAATCTACCTGAAAAAGAATTTAGAATAATGATAATAAAAGTAATCCAAAATCTTGAAAAAAAGTGGAGTTACAGATAAATAGCCTGGAGACAAAGATTGAGAAGATGCAAGAAATGTTTAATAAAGGCCTAGAAGAAATAAAAAAGAGTCAAATTAAAAATGAATAATGCAATAAATGAAATAAAAAACACTCTGGAAGGAACCAACAGTAGAATAATGGAGGCAGAAGATAGGATAAGTGAGGTAGAAGATAAAATGGTGGAAACAAATGAAGCAGAGAGGAAAAAAGAAAAAAGGATCAAAATAAATGAGGACAACCTCAGGGACCTCTGGGACAATATGAAACCCCCCAACATTCGAATCATAGGAGTCCCAGAAGAAGAAGACAAAAAGAAAGGCCATGAGAAAATACTCGAGGAGATAATAGCTGAAAACTTCCCTAAAATGGGGAAGGAAATAGCCACCCAAGTCCAAGAAACCCAGAGAGTCCCAAACAGGATAAACCCAAGGCGAAACACCCCAAGACACATATTAATCAAATTAACAAAGATCAAACACAAAGAACAAATATTAAAAGCAGCAAGGGAGAAACAACAAATAACACACAAAGGGATTCTCATAAGGATAACAGCTGATCTATCAATAGAAATCCTTCAGGCCAGAAGGGAATGGCAGGACATACTTCAGGTAATGAAAGAGAATAACCTACAACCCAGATTACTGTACCCAGCAAGGATCTCATTCAGATATGAAGGAGAATTCAAAAGCTTTACAGACAAGCAAAAGCTGAGAGAATTCAGCACCACCAAACCAGCTCTCCAACAAATGCTAAAGGATCTTCTCTAGACTGGAAACACAGAAACACGAACCCAAAATGAGAACCCAAAACAACAAAGTAAATGGCAATGGGACAATACCTATCAATAATTACCTTAAATGTAAAGGGGTTGAATGCCCCAACCAAAAGACAAAGACTAGCTGAATGGATACAAAAACAAGACCCCTCTATATGCTGTCTACAAGAGACCCACCTCAAAACAAGGGACACATACAGACTAAAAGTGAAGGGCTGGAAAAAAATATTTCACGCAAATGGAGACCAAAAGAAAGGAGGAGTCACAATACTCATATCAGATAAAATAGACTTTCAAATAAAGGCTGTGAAAAGAGACAAAGAAGGCCACTACATAATGATCAAAGGATCAATCCAAGAAGAAGATATAACAATTATAAATATATATGCACCCAACATAGGAGCACCAAAATATGTAAGGCAAATGCTAATGAGTATGAAAGGGGAAATTAATAGTAAGACAATAATACTGGGAGACTTTAATATCCCACTCACAACTATGGATAGATCAACTAAACAGAAAATTAACAATGAAACATAAACTTTAAATGGCACAATGGGCCAGCTAGACCTAATTGATATCTATAGGACATTTCACCCCAAAACAATCAACTTCACCTTCTTCTCAAGTGCACACGGAACCTTCTCCAGAATAGATCACATCCTTGGCCATAAATCTAGCCTTGGTAAATTGAAAAAAATTGAAGATCTTAACAGACCCATCACAAGCAAGGAAATAGAAACTGTAATTAGAAATCTTCCAGGAAACAAAAGCCCAGGACCAGATGTCTTCACAGCTGAATTCTACCAAAAATTTAGAGAAGAGCTAAGACCTATCTTACTCAAACTCTTCCAGAAAATTGCAGAAGAAGGTAAACTTCCAAACTCATTCTATGAGGTCACCATCCCCCTAATTCCAAAACCAGACAAAGATGCCACAAAAAAAAGAAAACTACAGGCCAACATTACCGATGAACATAGATGCAAAAATCCTTAACAAAATTCTAGCAAACAGAATCCAACAATATATTAAAAAAATCATACATCATGACCAAGTGGGCTTTATCCCAGGAATGCAAGGATTCTTTAATATCTGCAAATCAATCAATGTAATACACCACATTAACAAATTGAAAGATAAAAAACATATGATTATCTCAATAGATGCAGAAAAAGCTTTGACAAAATTCAACATCCATTTATGATTAAACCTCTCTAGAAAGCAGGAATAGAAGGAACATACCTCAACATAATAAAAGCTATATATGACAAACCCACAGCAAGCATACCCTCCATGGTGAAAAATTGAAAACATTTCCCCTGAAATCAGGAACAAGACAAGGGTGCCCACTCTCACCACTACTATTCAACATAGTTTTGGAAGCTTTGGCCACAGCAATCAGAGCAGGAAAAGAAGTAAAGGGAATCCAGATAGGAAAAGAAGAAGTGAAACTCTTGCTGTTCACAGATGACATGATCCTCTACATAGAAAACCCTAAAGACTCTACCAGAAAATTACTAGAGCTAATCAATGAATATAGTAAAGTTGCAGGATATAAAATTAACACACAGACATACCTTGTATTCTTATACACTAACAAGGAGAAAATAGAAAGAGAAATTAAGGAAACAATACCATTCACCATTGCAACAAAAAGAATAAATTACTTAAGAGTATATCTACCTAAAGAAACAAACGACCTATGCATAGAAAACTATAAAACACTGATGAAAGAAATCAAAGAGGACACAAACAGATGGAGAAATATACCGTGTTCATAGATTGGAAGAATCAATATTGTTAAAATGGCTATACTACCCAAAGCGATCTATAGATTCAATGCAATCCCTATCAAGCTACCAAGGGTATTTTTCACAGAACTAGAACAAATAATTTCACAATTTGTATGGAAGTACAAAAATCCTCGAACAGCCAAAGTATTCTTGAGAAAGAAGAATGGAACTGGAGGAATCAACCTGCCTGACTTCAGGCTATACTACAAAGCCACAGTCCTCAAGACAGTATGGTACTGGCACAAAGACAGAAATATAGATCAATGGAACAGAATAGAAAGCCCAGAGATAAATCCATGAACCTATGGATACCTTATCTTCGACAAAGGAGGCAAGAATATATAATGGAAAAAAGACAACCTCTTTAAGAAGTGGTGCTGGGAAAACTGGTCAACCACTTGCAAAAGAATGAAACTAGAACACTTTCTAACACCATACACAAAAATAAACTCAAAATGGATTAAAGATCTAAATGTAAGACCAGAAACTATAAAACTCCTAGAGGAGAACATAGGCAAAATACTGGCATAAATCACAGCAGGATCCTCTATGACCCACCTCCCAGAATATTGGAAATAAAAGCAAAAATAAACAAATGAGACCTAATTAAACTTAAAAGCTTTTGCACAACAAAGGAAACTATTAGCAAGGTGAAAAGACAGCCCTAAGATTGGGAGAAAATAATAGCAAACGAAGCAACAGACAAAGGATTAATCTCAGAAATATACAAGCAACTCCTGCAGCTCAATTCCAGAAAAATAAATGACCCAATCAAAAAATGGGCCAAAGAACTAAACAGACATTTCTCCAAAGAAGACATACAGATGGCTAACAAACACATGAAAAGATGCTCAACATCACTCATTATTAGAGAAATGCAAATCAAAACCACAATGAGGTACCATTACACGCCAGTCAGGATGGCTGCTATCCAAAAGTCTACAAGCAATAAATGCTGGAGAGGGTGTGGAGAAAAGGGAACCCTCTTACACTGTTGGTGGGAATGCAAACTAGTACAGCCGCTATGGAAAACAGTGTGGAGATTTCTTAAAAAACTGGAAATAGAACTGCCATATGACCCAGCAATCCCATTTCTGGGCATACACACTGAGGAAATCAGATCTGAAAGAGACATGTGCACCCCAATGTTCATCTCAGCATTGTTTATAATAATAGCCAGGACATGGGAGCAACCTAGATGCTCATCAGCAGACGAATGGATAAGGAAGCTGTCGTACATATACACCATGGAATATTACTCAGCCATTAAAAAGAATTCATTTGAATCAGTTCTAATGAGATGGATGAAACTGGAGCCCATTATACAGAGTGAAGTAAGCCAGAAAGATAAAGACCAATACAGTTATACTAACACATATATATGGAATTTAGAAAGATGGTAACGATAACCCTATATGCAAAACAGAAAAGGAGACACAGATGTACCGAACAGACTTTTGGGCTCTGTGGGAGAATGTGAGGGTGGGATGTTTCGAGAGAACCGCATCAAAGCATGTATATTATCTATAGTGAAACAGATCACCAGCCCAGGTTGGATGCATGAGACAAGTGCTTGGGCCTGGTGCACTGGAAGACCCAGAGGAATCGGCTGGAGAGGGAGGTGGGAGAGGGGATCGGGATGGGGAATACATGTAAAGGCTTGGCTGATTCATGTCAATGTATGAGAAAAACCACTACAGTATTGTAAAATAATTAGCCTCCAACAAATAAAAATAAATGGGGAAAAAAAAATCTCCTCACAATATGCAAACTAAATTGGCATTTCAAAATCTCATTTTAAACATATGTCAGTCACTTATATAATAAAAAAATTGATAACTATGGAACCTAAAAAAAAATAAGAAAATCAATGAGAGCTTACCAGGGGGCTGTAAGAAACTGACTGTGCATATGCTTATTCCTGGGAACAACATAGAGCCAGTAGATTGAAAACTGGCCTGACCAACTTGTTATGATCCTTCCAGCCCAAACCTTAGCCCGTCCTGGGCACCTGCTCCAGCATTGTTCTCAACTAGTGCAGAGGTGACATTGCAAATGAGAGTGTGCACAACTAGAAGGGATAGAGCTAACTCGCACCAGACAATGTCTCTGAATATGGCAAAAAAAAAGAAAAAACAAAAGAAAACATTAGCAGCACTTACACAGAAGCAGTATTGGAAACTGCCTGGGACTCTGAATGACTGGCCAGGACCACCATAGCTCGTACCCCAGACTGCACAGGGTGCCCACTTCATCCCTCTTGTTCAGGTATTGCTGTCCACTAGAGGGAACACTGTCATCAGCAAGGAGAGTGCACAACTTAGAAGGAGCAGCTCAGAGGTGATTCTGAGGGTTTCTACTCCAGCACCTTGGGCCTGCCACCACCCCAAGAAAGTGGTGACTGCCAAGGAGCATGGGAAAAGCCCTGGCTCAAACCTTGCTCTGGCTCTAATCTCTCCATGTCTACTCCCTGCCTCCCAACAAAGTGGTAGCTGTCAGAACACTCTGGGGGAAGACGTTACCTGTGCTAACTTCAGATCCAGATCTCTTACCACAGCCACTGGACACATGCAGACCACAGAGTGGTCCCCACACAAAAGGATATTCCTACGAGATCAGGATAGGTAACTATTTTATCTTATTATCTTATTTCATAAAGAAAGAAAGTTAAAATGAGAAGACAGAAAAATGAATTTCAAATGAAAGAGTAATAAAGATCCCTAAAAAATCCTAATAAAAAGAGATAATTCACCAGATAAAGAGTTCAAAGCATTTAGTAATAAAAATGCGAGAAGAAACAGTCAGAGCTGAAGAAAACAATAACTGAAATGAAAAATAAACTAGAAGGAGTTAACAGCAAAGGAGGTGATATAGAGGAATGCATAAAAGAGCTAGATAATCTAATAGAAGTCATTCAATCAGAACAGCAAAAAGAAGACATTTACAAAAATAAGTATATTGTACAATTTGTTTGGACAACATCAAGCATACAAACATTCTTATTCTAAGGGTCCAAGAAGGAGAAGAAAATTAAAAAAAAAAAAATGTTGAAAGTGTATTTTATAAAACTGTGACTTGAAATTTCCCAAAACTGCACAAGGAAACAGATTTCCAGATATAGGAAGCAGAGAATCCCAAGCAAGATGAATTCAAAGAGATGTATAGACATTTCATAAATGGCAAAATCAAAAGATAAAGAGACTTTTAAAGGGAGCACACAGGCATGTACAAGGGGACCCCCAAAAGGCCATCAGCCTATTTATAAAAGGGACTTTGCAGGACAGAAGGGAGTGGCATGATGTACTGAGTCCTGAGAGGGAACACCCGGGGCCTGTGATACGTGCACCATGGCCATCATTTTCAGAGCTGAAGGGGAGAGCAGGGTTACCAGATGTGCAAGGATTAGAGATTTCATCAACACTAACCCAGCCTTACAAGAATTGTTAAAGGCTCTTCTTCAGGTGGAAAATAAAAGGCTACAGGAAGAAGAATACATAGAAATGGAAACTGACAATCATACAATAATATCTGGGGACGTAAACATCCATAAGGAAACACTAATCGTAAATGACACATCAATTATTGGGCTTGTTCCCAGGAATAAGCATATGCACATTCAGTTTCTTACAGCCCCCTGGTAATGATTTTCAAACCAAATAGAAATCACACTCTAAAGAAGTGTGAAATAACCTGCACATGCAATGAATAGTTAAGAGTTAGACATGAAGATGTAAAATACAATACAATGTTAAATATATGAACTGTGGGGGAGGTGAATAAAAATGTGAATCTTTCAGAATGTTTGAACTTAAATGACTATCAATTAAAACAAGTAAATATAGATTAATGTGTAGCTATAAGTCAACATTACCTCAAGAAATATACATATATATGTATAGAGACTTACCTCAAAATATATTATATACACACACATATGTATACATATATATATATATGTATGTATGTATAGAGAATTACCTGAAGAAATATGAAAAATCTCAAATAAATGACATAACTATCATTAATTGGAAAAAGAACAAAGCTAAAGGTTCAGCAGAAAGAAAGAAATATTAAAACCAAAAGCAATAGAAGTAATCAACAAAACCAAGGGCTGTCTTGTTAATAATTAACAAAATTGCTAAGCCTCTAGACCAGCTTATCAAGGAAAAAAAAAAAAAGAGAGAGAGAGAGAGAAAAGACATAAATAAGAAGATAAATGAGGAGAAATTACAACTGATATTACAGAGATACAAAAAATCTTAAGAAAACAAATACTATGAACAGTTATGCCATCAAATTGGACAAACTAGAAGACATGGGTAAATTTCTAGAAACATACAATATTCCAAGACTGATTCAGAAAGAAACATACAATCTCAACAGATTGATCACTTGTAGTGAAATTAAGCTGATAACCAAAAATCTGCCAGAAAATAAAAGTCCAGGACCAGATGGCTTCACAGGGGAATTCTACTAAGCATATAATGAGCTAATGTCTATCTTTCTTAAACTATTCCAAAAATTTATAGAAAATGATCACCCCCAGAAAAATTGATGTTTTTGAACTGTGGTGTTGGAGAAGACTCTTGAGAGTCCCTTGGACTGCAAGGAGATCCAAACAGTCCATTCTAAAGGAGATCAGTCCTGGGTGTTCATTGGAAGGACTGAGGCTGAAGCTGAAACTCCAATACTTTGGCCACCTCATGCGAAGAATTGACTCATTGGAAAAGACCCTGACGCTGGGAGGGATTGGGGGCAGGAGGAGAAGGGGACGACAGAGGATGAGATGGCTGGATGGCATCACCGACTCAATGGGCATGAGTTTGAGTAAAGTCTGGGAGTTGGTGATGGACAGGGAGGCCTGGCATATTGCGATTCATGGGGTCGCAAAGAGTCGGACACGACTGAGCGACTGAACTGAACTGAACTTCATTATATAAGATGAGCCCATCATTACCCTGATATCAAAACCAAAGACATAATAAGAAAAGAGAAGTTATAGGCCAATATCTTGGACAAATATAAATGCAAAAATACTCAGCAAAATATAGCAAACCAAATTCAACAATATATAGAAAGGATCATGCAACATGATCAAGTGGAATTTATTCAAGAGATATAAAGATGGTTCACTATCTGGAAATCAATGAATGTGATATAGCACATTAACAAAGAGAAGTATAAAAATCATCTCAGTTGATGCACCAAAAAAAATGTGACAAAACACATTCAACATTCAATCATTATAAAAACTCTCATCAAAGCTATTATAGCGGGAACATATCTCAAAGTAATAAAGACTTTATGAAAAATCTACATCTAATATTACATTTAACAGTCTTCAATTTAACATTGAAAAGTAAAAAAACATTTTCAATTTAACATTGAAATGTAAAAAAAAAAAAAAAATTCTTCCTCTAAAATCAGGAAAAAGACAAGTATGCCCACTTCTATCACTTTTTGGATTGAAGTCCTAGCCACAGCATTCAAAACAGGAAAGGAAATAAAAAGTATTTAAATTGGAAAACTGTCACTATCTGAAGATGGTAAGCTATTGTATGTAAAAAGCATAATGTCTCCACCAAAACCTATTAGAACTCAGAAATTAATTCTGCATAGTTGAAGGATATAAGATAAATATACATAAATCTGTTAGTTTTCTATACATTAATAATGAACTATAAGAGAAAGCAAGAAAACAATTTTGTTCAAAATTACATCAGAGAAGATAAAATAGATAAAACTATACTGATGGACAGGGAGGCCTGGCGTGCTGCAATTCATGGGGTCGCAAAGAGTCGGACACGACTGAGCAACTGAACTGAACTGAACTGATACTTAACCAAGGAATCTGAAGGACCTATACTCTGAAACATAAAACACTGATGAAGAACATTTAAGGTGATGCACAAAAAAATGTAAAGATATCTCAAATTCATGATTGGAATGACTGATATTATTAAAATGACCATACTATCCAAAGCAACCCACAGATTCAATGCAATTCCCATTGAAATGCCATGAAACTTTATAAAGAACTAGAGAAAATAATCTGAAAATTCATAGGGAAGCATAAAAGACCCCTAATAACTAAAACAATCTTGAGAATAAAGAATAAAACTGGAGGCATTATGCTTCCTGACATCAGACCATACTACAAAGCTACAGTCATCAAAACAATATGGTACTGGTACAGAAAAGACATTTAGATCAATGGGACAGCATAGGGAGCCCAGAAATAAGCCCACACACTTATGGTCAATTTATCTATGACAACGGATATATACCTATTCAATGGAATATTGCTCATCCATAAAAAAAGTGTGAAATCTTGCCATTTGTGACTATATGGATGGGCCTAGATGGTATCATATCAAGTGAGATAAGTCAAAGAAAGACAAAATACCATATCATTTCACTTATATGTGGAATCTAAAATATAGACTGAAAGATGCATAGAACAAATAAGTTGTTGCCAGAGGTGCAGGATTAGAAGATGGGAGGTGAGTGAAATTGGTTAGAAAGATTCAGAGACACAAACTTCCAGTTATGAAATAAATGAGTAACAAAATGAAATGTGAAGCATGGGGAATATAGTCAACAATATTGTAATATCTTTGCATAGTGACAATGATAACTAGACTTCTTGAGATCATTTTGTAATGTATAGAAATACTGAATGACTATGTTGTAGATCTGGAGCTAGCATAATATTGTAGGTATTATAAATAACATTTCAAAAAATTAAAAAAAGAGAGAATCAGTGTACTTAATCATTAATATGATTAAATAAATATTCTCTTTCCCATAAAGTGTGAGATAAGATCTATTTCCTGCTTTATTTATGAAGATTTGTTTCTCTCTTTGTTGTTCTATTGTTTTAAGGGAAAATGAAGGCATGGTTAGTGAAATAATGAGTGTTCATGTAAATATTTTCTGATTATCTACTACATGTAGTACTTTAATTTGAGAACTGAGAGTATATAATAGAAAAGAATATGTGGACAATTTCACTAATAAAAAAGGTAAAAGATGAGGAAGCAGAAAAATAAAGACTGAAAAAGTCTTCATTTACCTTGAAAAAGCTAAAGAAAGTGAGTTTAAATAATTCAAAGAAAGGTGGATAAAGAAAGAAAGTACTTCCCTCCAGGAATAGAGATGAAGTGAAAATGGTAGTTCACTATAAGTTGTGGAGGCTAAAGTGTGAAAACCTAAGGTCAACAAAGAGACTTTGAAAGATTAGGATAAATGAAAATAGTGAGTTTTCACTATGAAAACTTTAAAAAAAAAAGGCTGAATAATAGAAGATGTTATTTCAAAATGGTACAAATACTTGCAGTAATTATATAAGTACTCTCAAAGGTGCAGATTCCTGAGGAGAAAAACTATTTGATATCATTACTTTGTAATTATTGCATTTATTTAAAAAATGAATTTATGTTTTTTGTTTTGTTTTGTTTTTTTGTTTTTACAGAATAAAGTAATAAGATTTAGAACAACAGGTGTTCAGCAAATTCAAGGAATCTACATATACACTCTGCTTATTGGGTATTTTTTTGTGCATACTCTAGGCATTGATGGTGGTGCTAAGTTGCTCAGTCGTGTCCCACTCTTTGTGACCCCATAGATTGCAGTCCACCAGGCTCCTCTGTCCATGGAATTCTCCAGTCAAGAATACTGGGGTGGGTAGCCATTTCCTTCTCCAGGGGGTCTTCATGACCCAAGGATCAAACCCAGGAGAATTGTAGGAGGATTATTTACTGCTGAGCTACCGGGGAAGCCCGCAGGCCTGGATAGCCTCTAGTTAACACAGTATTTCTGAACCATCTTTTCCACCTTATCTCTCCCTATTCATATCAGCATGATCTGTCTGCTGCTTTGGTTTCACATCAATTCACCATCAATAGTGTTTCAGCTTCAGGATTTCTTTGGGAGAGGAACCGCACAATTTCACTCTTGCATAACAACTCGGCATAAAAGCTACTCTAGTTCTTTCAGAAAAATCAACCTATATCATCTAACAGGTGACAGTGAAATTAGTTTAAACTTACATGATGGTAACAAAAATATACCATTATAAGAATTCAGGATCTCAGGTAACGCGCTGGTTCAATTCTAGCCACGTGCTATTAGAAATCAGCACGTCTGCCTCTGTGGTTTATTTGAAGTGACTCATTGTTGAGAGGTACTGTCATCCCAGGTCATCATTCCAGAATTTTTCTTTACAAGGATTTAATGGCTTAAATAAGCATCCTTTCTCCTAAGCATATGTTTACAATGACATTGTCAAAACAGTGGGGAAGCATCACCATATGGTGTGCATTATATGAGGGTGGATTTTAGACCACAGACTTTCAAAACCTTGGAACACCAGAGAAAATGGCTGGGGCACTCTTTTCCAGGTTAGCCCTATACAGATTTCCAGGTTAATCCTATATAGATTACTATAAAGAAGAGAAAAGGAGAAAAATATATGACATTTTGGTTTGGTATGTAGGTCAGATGGGGTAAGGAATGTAAGACTCTGAATAAAAAGTCACTTTGAAAATGAAAGGTGTGATGAAAAATGGTGAAGTATTCTTGAGGGATAAAATGAAGAGACAAGGTTATTAGGAAAAAAAAACCTAGAAAATTATACTATTTATACTTCTGCAAATTTTGTTCACTATTGCCTTAAAATGTGCATTTCATGAACATTATCTTCTTTTAAAAACATGAAAATTTTATACTGTTAGACATGCCATGTGGGGACTCATCTAATAAAAATAACTGATGGAAAACAAGAATCACAAGAAGGCATTTGTCTTTCACTTTCTATGTATTAGAAGATGCTCACTTTGTATTCCAAAACTGCCTTTAAATGCCTTCACATTTAAAGGATTCCAATAAACAAGAGCCAGTGTTTAGCATTGCACACACTCATGGTAACAAGCATGAAGCAGAGGCGCCTCTAGTTTGGTGTGTATCACTCATCTCTCAGGTTCTCTGGAAGCACTCTCAGATGAGAGAGAAGATTGTGCTGTTCGTTCCTGTTTCTTAGTACATGCAATAATGTATATATGCTTTTTTTAGTATTTGATTTTATGGAGAATAGTTGAAATAAGGTTAGATTCTACTCTGATATTTAAATTGTAAATAAAAATGTGAGAAATAGTTCATACTGGTTCATATTCAAGGCCAAAATCTGCCATTAGCCACTAATACACTTTCAAGTGCCGTGATGGTGAGGGCCACTTGAGGGAATTTTCTGGCTGGGAGTCTGTGTGGAATGCTGCCACAGCTCAGCCAGGCAAAAAGGCTCTTCTCATGCTTCTAATGATCTGTGAAATGGCATGAACCCAGGATGAGACTCACCTCTGTGAGTCCCACAGAAATTGCAAAATGTCCTTCATAGTTTTTTCTTTGTCAGAAATTCCTATGTCAGTTTTACTTAGCCACTTCTCCTAGAGTAAAACCAAAGAACTTTATAATGCATATTTTTATGCTTGACACTTAACTGTGAAACCATCAGTTTTCAGCACTATTACAGCTCTTTATATTACGTTTCCCCTTACAATATTGTTTCCTTTCTCCTAAGTCACAAATCATATATTTCTTAGTATAGTTGTAATTCAAATACTGGCATTGTATTTTACTTTTCTCAGTTAATTTCCTGTGGAGAGGTTAATTCCCCTGCTTCTATTTTGTGTTCCAAAGAAAATTAAAGATACTTTATTTCTGAAGTTTCTGACAGTGCTTTTTTATAGAATATTTAAGTATGACCCCTTTATCTGATTGTAGATATTTAAGAAAAAGACTCAAGGTGTAGTTTTAACTGGCAACACACTTATCAGAAACTCTGTATATCTAATTTTTTAAACATTGTGACGTACTATACATGTGTGAGGTATTATCACAGCTCTACAGACAAAGGTATGCATATTCTTCAAGTCTCACTCCAAAATTACACACCCTCAAAATCATTTAGTAAAAATTCTGGTGCATGAACTATAGAGTATGCACTTTTTAAAATTAGTTTTTATGAAAACTTTTCCAACATTCACCTATACCTAGAATATCTAACAATGTTTTCATTTCACAATCATGCAGCCAGTCCAAAAGATTATTTTCCACATATGGTATTATTTTTTTTATTATTTTTTTTCATTTATTTTTATTAGTTGGAGGCTAATTACTTTACAATATTGTAGTGGTTTTTGTCATACATTGACATGAATCAGCCATGGATTTACATGTATTCCCCATCCCAATCCCCCCTCCCACCTCCCTCTCACATATGGTATTATGTATGTATACAAAAGCAACCTAAGAAATTCGGGGACTGTCTGTAATCTGAGATATTAAATAGTGGAAATTTTAAGTCTGTGTAGTGTATTGTGGAATAGAAAACATAGAATCTAGAGTAAGAAGATTTCAGTTTGGAGTCCACTTACTGGCTGAGGGACCTTAGGCAAGTAGCAAAATAATCAAGTAGCAAAATAATCATAGTCACAGTGGGATTGATCCACACAGGAGGTACTATGCTAGGCACTTCACAGGTGAAATCTTCATCAAAGCCCCCAGGAGCCCTTCAGGTTGCTACTATTTTCCCTGTTTTGCAGATCAGGAACCTGAGACTCAAAAAGGTTCAACAATTTGCTTAAGGTCATGATGTCTAGGAAGTGGCAGAAACCATTTGCAGCCAAAGAGCACTGCTCCAGGCTAGTGCTAGGAGTCCCAGGTTCCAGATTAATATTTCTAGTTATTTCTCAGGGTTGTATTGAAAATAAAATAACATAAGCTATACGAGAGGTTTTATAAATTATAATGTTGTCATTTAAGTGATTTCAAAAAGTGTCTTCCAGGTTTGGATTCTGATTTTGTTATTGAACTAGGTCTGGAATACAGTTCTTTGACTTAAATAGTCTGAATTTCTGTGGCTCAAGAGATTTCCAAACTCCACTTAAAAACTCCAGTGCAATTACACTTAATTTGTGGAATCACAGCTTGAGTAATAATGCAAATCCATATTCAAAAATATTTCCTGAGTTTTTTACAATTTGCATACTGTGCTATGTTCTATGTTCAGGTGATAAAACAACATAGCTGGAGACTCTGTCCATGAGAAGCTTATACTCTACTGAGAAGATTTACAACTTGCTACAGAATTTGTAAATTTATACTTTGGAATCTGTTCACTTGAATTTTAAAACCAGAAAAATACATACTTTAGATCAGTGGTCCACAACATTTTGGTCCCAAACATCCAGGGACCAGTTTCATGGAAGACAATTTTTCCAGGGACCATGGTGAAGGGGGTGGTTTCAGGATGATTCAAGTGCATTACATTTATTTTTTAACTTTATTTCTATTAATATTGTATAGTTCTGCCTCAGATCATCAAATATTAGATCCCAGAGGTTGGGGACTCCTGTTTTAGATAGACATATAAAAATCTTCTAAGAAACGGCAATACTGCACTTCCATAGTGGTCCAGTGGTTGAGAATCTGCCTGCCAGCTGGGGGGACATGGGTTTGACCCCTGGTCCAGGAGAATTTCACGTGCCGCAGGGCAACTAAGCCAGTGAGCCACAGCCACTGAAGCCCGTATGCCCTAGAGCCCATGCCCCACAGCCTGAGAAGCCACCACGATGAGACTCCCACGCACCGCACCTAGCGAGTAGCCCCTACTCTCCATAACCAGAGAAAGTTCGCAAACGGCAATCAAGACCCAGAGCAGCCACAAGTAACTAACTTTCAAAAAGAAATAACGATACTACCAGTTGTGAAAATCAGTGACTCCTGACCGCCCCCTCCAAAAAAAAAAAAAAAAAAAAATCAACCTTGACTTTAAGATAATTTTCAAGCAGATATGTGGAATAGTAAATTTCTTCTATTTAAATTGCACTTTTCATTAAGGACATTTAGCAATTACTAAGCACATACAGAACTAATATTTCTCATAATATATAAAATACAACTTAGAACACAATGGAGTAACTACCTTCAAGGAGTTTCTATGTTTATGTTCTGATTTGTTCTAAATACTGCAAGATATTGGGGAGGTTGCTTTCTTAAATGATTTTAAAGCTGAGCAGTCTCTCCCTAATCACAGATATTTCAGTTTTAGTCCCCACACCTCTCCGAGGCATATGCCAGGGTTGTGAATCTGAGAAACTGTTCTTGCTTATTTGTTCTTTTTCTCAGGAGTCATCTAGTCAAATGCATATAAGGCCTAAATGGAAGTAGGCCTCAGGGTTCCTATCACCTGACTAGAGAGAGCAGATCTTATTTAACTGGGACACTCACTAATCTTCACACTATTGCTGCCCTTAGGAAATTCTGATACATTGTAATAAGGATTTTGTAAGTTTCCATAGAAGTTAGAAATACAAAACTTTATGTACAATTTACTGATTTTTAGGTTGGAAATAAATTACATTTTTAAAGTCTTGTGAACCAAATATGACAGCTTTTGTCTTCCTCCTGCTATTGATCTTCCTCAGGAATCCTTTTCTTTTTTTAAGCTAACTGCATATATTCCAGCAATCTCCTTCTTGTTAATATTTTTAAAGCTCACCTACATGCAGACCATTCTAAAATCCATATCTTCACCTCAGATCACTCTGCAGCTACTTGACTACCCAAATGCCTATAGGACTCCTCCAGCAGACAGAAATTTGTAATTTAATTAGCTACAAAATGAAAGCAGAAATTGCTCTAGGACCTTTAATTCTATCTCCATTCCATATCCTACTTAGCAACAATACTCTCTACTATCTTTTAACTCTAAATAGTAGAGACACCTTCTCGTTTACTTCCATCAGCCATTAAAGTCAGAATTTTATTTTCTTCACATGAGGCTGAGTGAATGATACATATTATTATTTCAATGATTACTGCAGTTACACAAATCCTCAGAGGAAAATACCTAAACAATTTATATGACATATTTTAATGCACACTGTTTTATGTTTCCAATTAAAAAATTAATTTCCCTCTTAATTTATCCTTTAGGCTCCTGAAACTCAAAGAGGTTGATTAGTTCATCAAAAGTTCACAGTTGAGTGACAGTGATGGGAACTGAATCTATGTCTACCTCAAGTCTATACTTTCTCCCTCCACAAGAACCTTGATTAAAAGGATGGGAGTGCTTCTACCTATGCAAAGAAGGTGGAAAGCCATTTAAAGGAGTGCTATTTATTGTCTTTGAAGTTGGATAGAAGTGAGAAAGTGAAGAGGTTGGAAAGTGAGAACTATAAGTAAACAGAAGTGTCTAGAGTAGATTCTTTTTTTTTTTTTTTTTTTTTATTAGTTGGAGGCTAATTACTTTACAATGTTGTAGTGGTTTTTGTCATACATTGACATGAATCAGCCATGGATTTACATGTATTCCCCATCCCGATGCCCCCTTCCACCTCCCTCTCTACCCCATCCTTCTGGGTTTTCCCAGTGCACCAGGCCTGAGCACTTGTCTCATGCATCTAACCTGGGCTGGTGATCTGTTTCACCCTAGATATTATACATGTTTCAATGCTGATCTCTCGAAACGTCCCACCCTTGCCTTCTCCCACAGAGTCCAAAAGTCTGTTCTGTACATCTGTGTCTCTTTTTCTGTTTTGCATATAGGGTTATCATTACCATCTTTCTAAGAGTAGATTATTATGAGGAGATAAGATGAAAAGTCAGTTAAAACTATAGATTGAAGGGAACACGGGGGTGCACGTGTCTCTTTCAGATCTGATTTCTTCAGTGTGTATGCCCAGAAGTGGGATTGCTGGGTCATATGGCAGTTCTAATTCCAGTTTCTTAAGAAATTTCCACACTGTTCTCCATAGCGGCTGTACTAGTTTGCATTCCCACCAACAGTGTAAGAGGGTTCCCTTTTCTCCACACCCTCTCCAGCATTTATTGCTTGTAGACTTTTGGATAGCAGCCATCCTGACTGGCATGTAATGGTACCTCATTGTGGTTTTGATTTGCATTTCTCTGATAATGAGTGATGCTGAGCATCTTTTCATGTGTTTGTTAGCCATCTGTATGTCTTCTTTGGAGAGCTGTGTGTTTACTTCTTTGGCCCATTTTTTGATTGGGTCATTTATTTTTCTGGAATTGAGCTGCAGGAGTTGCTTGTATATTTTTGAGATTAATTCTTTGTCTGTTGCTTCATTTGCTATTATTTTCTCCCAACCTTAGGGCTGTCTTTTCACCTTGCTTATAGTTTCCTTTGTTGTGCAAAAGCTTTTAAGTTTAATTAGGTCCCATTTGCTTATTTTTGCTTTTATTTCCAATAACCTGGGAGGTGGGTCATAGAGGATCCTGCTGTGATTTATGCCGGAGAGTGTATTGCCTATGTTCTCCTCTAGGAGTTTTAGTTTCTGGTCTTATATTTAGATCTTTAATCCATCTCAATAGATGCAGAAAAAGCCTTTGACAAAATTCAACATCCATTTATGATTAAAACTCTTCAGAAAGCAGGAATAGAAGGAACATACCTCAACATAATAAAAGCTATATATGACAAACCCACAGCAAGCATACCCTCCATGGTGAAAAATTGAAAGCATTTCCCCTAAAATCAGGAACAAGACAAGGGTGCCCACTCTCACCACTACTATTCAACATAGTTTTGGAAGTTTTGGCCACAGCAATCAGACAGAAAAAGAAGTAAAAGGAATCCAGATAGGAAAAGAAGAAGTGAAACTCTCGCTGTTCGCAGATGACATGATCCTCTACATAGAAAACCCTAAAGACTCTACCAGAAAATTACTAGAGCTAATCAACAAATATAGTAAAGTTGCAGGATATAAAATTAACACACAGAAATCCCTTGCATTCTTATACACTAACAATGAGAAAACAGAAAGAGAAATTAAGGAAACAATACCATTCACCATTGCAACAAAAAGAATGAAATACTTAGGAGTATATCTACCTAAAGAAACAAATGACCTATACATAGAAAACTATAAAACACTATGAAAAAAATCAAAAAGGACACAAACAGATGGAGAAATATACTGTGTTCATGGATTAGAAGAATCAATACTGTTAAAATGGCTATACTACCCAAAGCAATCTATAGATTCAATGCAATCCCTATCAAGCTACCAACGGTATTTTTCACAGAGCTAGAACAAATAATTTCACAATTTGTATGGAAGTACAAAAATCCTCAAATAGCCAAAGTATTCTTGAGAAAGAAGAATGGAACTGGAGGAATCAACCTGCCTGACTTCAGACGCTACTACAAAGCCACAGTCATCAAGACAGTATGGTACTGGCACAAAGACAGAAATATAGATCAATGGAACAGAATAGAAAGCCCAGAGATAAATCCACGAACCTATGGACAACTTATCTTCGACAAAGGAGGCAAGAATATACAATGGAAAAAAGACAACCTCTTTAACAAGTGGTGCTGGGAAAACTGGTTAACCACTTGTAAAAGAATGAAACTAGAATGCTTTCTAACACCATACACAAAAATAAACTCTGCCTCAGTTCTTAACTGGATGCTCAAGAAATTAATTTAAAACACTAGTATCTAGTATGGCTAAGTCCCTTTGCTGTTCACCTGAAACTAGCACAATTGTTAATTGGCTATACCCCAATATAAAATAAAAAGTCTAAAGTTTGAAAAAAAACAAAGCCAAACAAACAAACAAAAAAAAACCACTAGTATCTCATCATAAATCCCTCCATTCTCATAGCCATAAACTCAATAAGCAGTAATTTAGTGATATGTGCTAGGCATTGTTCCATGAACCAAGCACTAGGGATTCATTCACAAAAACAATGGGAACCTAGTCAACCAGGAGTTTACTTTCCAGGGGGAGAATGTGAACATTCTGAAGGCAATGTGACTGTAGATGCTATAAAACCATGGAAAACAACTCTTTATTGACATCCTCATATGAATAGATGACTCATGCATGATTGCAAATATTACTACAATTATTATAGTTGTATAAACACATTGCCTTCAGGATGGCCTCCCACATTGCAGGCAGATTCTTTACCAGCTGAACCACAGTAGAAGCCCAGGGTAATCAAAAAAGATGACTGAAAGACAGTGACCAGATATTCAAAAGCTATCAACTCAGGCACACAGTTACTATGCTTTCTACATAACTGAAAATAATATATGCTATTAGACTTGGTAAGTTACATATTTTAATTGGCAATGAAAAATGCTTGTAATCACCAAATGTTCTCTTGGTTCTTTTAAAGGGAACATAATGACTTAATTTTAATACTTTTAATTAATTCAAGCTATTTCCATTTTAAAATAATGAATGTGTGTAAACAAAGAGATCAAACATGGCAACTGCTAAGTGGACATGATATTCTGACATCAAGATCTGATATTGGCTTAAATGTCTAAAGATCTTATGTTATCTGCCACATTTGAATAGAGCAAGATAAACAGAATACTTAGTGATGAGAGCACAATATGTTCTTTCAGTTAAATATTGTTAATCAGAAAACTCTAAATGCATGCTTTTTGTAAACATAAAAACCTCAGAAATATGTAAATTAAAAACAAAAATTCTGCATAATAGCATTAAAGAAAAACAATCATTACCAAAACTTTGGTATGGTAACTTTAAATCTCTTGTATGTATTATGGTTCTTATGAAAATGGAATCAAAGAGTCTATATTTTTTCACTGAAGTCATATCCTATATATTGTCTCTAGTTATATACTATTCTGGGGTTCCTGAGTGGTTCAGTGGTAAAGAATCCACCTGCCAGTGGAGGAGTTGCAGGAGATGTGGGTTCAGTCACTGGGTTGGGAAGATCCCTCAAAGAGGGCAATGGCAACCCACTCCAGTATTCTTGCCTGGGAAATCCCATGAAGAGAAGAGCCTGGCAGGCTACAGTCCATGTGGGTCACAAAGAGTCAGACATGACTGAGCTACTGAGCATACACACATGCACATGCTATTCTGCCAAACTGAGCACATTGGTTGCACTCTATTAACTTAAAAGCACTGGAGTATTACTATCATGAAATGTAAAATTACCCTTTGAAATAAAGTTCAGGAGAAGTAAAGATACTGCTATTTTGAAAAAAAAAAAAGTAAAAGTTTATCAAGACTTCCTTCTCAATAAAATATTCACACTTGGTTTCTAATCTATGATTTTATCATTTCTGTAAAGTGAGGCTTATTTTCATAACCAGTTGTTTTCATAACATACAGTCATAACCAAATTTTGTAAAAATAATTAGAATTAAATGCTAAAATCATGAATATATTATATGTGTACACAACAAATTCTGATGTATATGCTACATATTTTATATCTATAAATAAAAGCATAAAGTTATTTACAGTTATTATAACTGTACTAATTATTATTCTAGTCTTACAACTTTTCAGCTTACATTTTGAAAACCAGTTCTGATAACTCTGCATTATGTGACTGAGTGACAAGTCACAATTTTAGTATAGATGCTCATCTGTGCCAACTAAAGTAAGTAATAAATCTCTCCCAAGATCAATAATTTAAAAGAGGGAAGACAGTCTGAAATTTAACCTGGAATGCATGCGTAGTGTTCTATCAGCATCTATATCAGCCTTTAAGGTGACTTATTTGCCTTTAAACACATTACAAATGATGTTTTGTTCATTTTTCCCCTCCTGTAGATATCAACTCTTTTCCAACCTGCATATTATAAAAGACCTGATTTTCTGTTTAAGTAAAGCTTTAATGAGCATTTTCATGACTAGAGATTTTCCTGTTTTTATGAGTCAAATGATGCACAATTTTTAATGTCTTTGATCTATTGTGACCAATTGATTTTCAAAAGCATTATATCGATTTTAAATGCCCCAGCCATCTTGAGTGATTTAAAATTTTCCTTTTCAATTAAATTTGATGGCCTTTGTGTTTGTTTTAATGTTTAAAAAGTACAAGTGCAGTGAAATGACAATTTTTATAAACAACATGGAGAAATTTGATCATACATTATTTTAGGATAATTGACATTTAACTACCAACATACCTAAAGAGTATTGATTCATGAGTTGCTTCCACAGCTTGCTTTTAATTTTGATCATCAATAAGGATAATCATACAGCAAAGAGTCACATGGAGTTGAAAATAGTTTATAGCTAGTTTAATTATAACTCAAGATGGTCTTGATGTTTCCATAAACTCCAGGAGATGGCGATGGACAGTGAGGCCTGGGGTGCTGCAGTCCATGGAGTGGCAAACAGTCGGACATGACTGAGCGACAGAACTGAACTGAATGTGTAAAATCTTTCATTTTGAATTTTAAAAACTGCCTTATGGAGAGATTGATTTGTAGCAATTCAGGTAGGATAAAGAGCAAAGTTTTAAGTTTTAATTGACCATGAATTTAACAAGAACAGAGTGATACAGCAGGCTAATTAAAACTCAAATAATCTTGATCTACACTTTATATGTAAAATGCCTAAATAATTGGAATTAATATTCACACCTAGGTAGATCATGTCAGATAATAATCATCTGTGTCAAAAATGTGGTTTAATTCTGGACAGTTTATGACAGGAGAATGGGTTAATTCAGGTGAATATATTTTAATAAAATGATAAATCCATGGGATATTCAAAATACCAGAACTAGGATGTTAAATGTTTTAGAAAGTATATCATATAAGGAAGTGTTGTTTAGCCTGGGGAAGTCCAAAGGGGATTTGTGATATCTGTTTTCAGAATTGTGAAGGATTTGATTCATGTGCAGAAGAAGTTAATTTATGTTATGTTAATTCAATTTTGGCTAGGAATTAGTTGTTATAATAATCAACCAAGAAATGGATTCCTTCCCTCCTTCCTCTTGCCCCACAATCAGTCAGCAGACATTCATTAATCATAGGACATAATTTTAGCACAGTGATAGACTCATGGAATAGATAAGGTTACCACACTTGTCCTCAAAGAACTCACAATCTAACAGAATTGACAGGTTATCTACCTATCGATATATCATCTTCCAAGGCATATACAATATACAGAAAGTACTATATAGGGAAGTTAACTATTCAAGCAAAAGCTGATCAACACCTTCGTTGAAAGGGGTATTATCTACACTGTTAATTTATAGATACTGTACCTTTGTGCTTCTTTCTTGAAATGATGTGTACAGTCTTATAAGATATATTTATATATCTTATACATATATGTCATATACATACAGTGTTTATACATTGTTTATGTATTCAATGTTTGATATCTACACTGTATCATATATAAAACTCATATATTATTAATTAGCTTAGAAAAACCAAAATATATAAACAAGGCTCATTTTTTATTGGACTTTAATTGCTTCACAATGTTGTGCTGGCTTCTGCATTACAATGAAGTAAAACAGCTATATGTATACATATAAGCCCTCCCTTTCACCCCCAACCCCCATCTTACATATATAGGTCATTACAGATCACCAAGATGGGCTTCCTGTGCTTTATAGCAGATTCCTAATACCATTTTACACAAGATTGTGTCCTACACTCCCAATTCGTCCAAGCCTTCCTTTCCCCCTGCTGTGTCCATATGTCCCTTCTCTATGCCTGGATCTCTATTCCTGCCCTGGCCCAGTGTTAATTCCAGTAGTATTTACAATAGCTAGGGCAGGGAAACAATCTAAAAGTCAAACAACAAATGAATTGATAAAGAAGATGCGGAGTGTGCATGCTAAGTCGTTTTAGTCATATCTGACTCTTTGCAACCCTATGGACTCTATGAATTCTATGCAACCCTATGAATCTCCTCTGTCCAGGAGTTTCTCCAGCAAAATACTGGAGTGGGTTGCCATGCTCTTCTCCAGGGAATCTTCCCAACACAGGCATCTCTTAAGTTTCCTGCACTGCCAGGCAGGTCCTTTACCACTAGTGCCTCCTGGAAAGCTCAAGAAGATGTGGTACATATATCCAATGGAATATTGCTCAATGATAAAAGAGATGAATCATCTGTAGAGATGTTGATGGACTTGGAGTCTATTACACATAGTAAAGTAAGTCAGAAAGATAAAAACAAATATCATGTACTAACATATATGTGGAATCTAGAAAAATGATACAAAGCTTTTTTTTTTTTTTTTTTTTTCCCAACTGGGGATCAATGTTGTTACTGATCAGTAAATGTGAAAATTGAGCTCCTTGGTAATCAGAGCAAGAAGGGAAACTTTTGGGCTGACAGATTTTTCATTACAAAAAAGAAAGCATGCATATAGGTTTTTTCAGAAAATATCTATTTATCCTGATTTTAAATCTTTGGAGCAGAGAAATAGTGAAATGCTTCTCCAACTTGCTGAGGTAAGATTATATACATAGCTTAAATTTAAGCAATTTAAACAAGGATAAATTAATTTCAAACAGGAGGGATAAGGGCTATAGAAACTGGCAAATTGTGAAATTGATAGAATATGCAGTATAGGTAATCAAGAATTGACAGGTTTTCATTATACATTTGACTACAGATGCCTTCTTTCACATGTCTTCTAATTTCATGAACTTTAAGAAGTGCTAAGGAAGCAGTGCTTGGTGGCTCAGACGGTAAAGTGTCTGCCTGCAATGCAGGAGACCCGGGTTCAATCCCTGGGGCTGGGAAGATTCGCTGGAGAAGGAAACGGCAACCCACTCCAGTATTCTTGCCTGGATAATTCATGGACAGAGGAGCCTGGTGGGCTACAGTCCATGGGGTTGCAAACAGTCAGACATGACTGACTTTCACTCGCTCACTCACTCACTCAAGGAAGTAGCCAATGAACAAATCACCTGAACAGATGATTCTCTTGAGCATGCTTACTAATACACCTGGGCTTCCCATGTGTGCTTTCTTCTACTCTGAAAGAGTACTGAATCAGCATTTTCTAGTTCTTTTGTCAGCAAAGACCACATGTTATAAGTACCTAGAAATTCTTTTCTATCAGATTTAAATTAATCAAAGTTCCATCAGGCCAATGCAATATAAATCAATTTGCATTAATACTCCCACTTTCTTCTTTATAAGACTTATTTTCCTCCTTACCTAACCCATCAAAACAAATGACTCTAATGAAAACAAATGAGAGAGAAACACACACACACACACACACACACACACACACACACGTATATATGCTTAAGATAAGGAATGAATCCACTACCTTATTGTCTTTAGATCCTCTGCTCAATTTTCTTCTAAAATACATGAAAAGTCTTGGCTATCTTAAGAATGCCCCAAAGATGAGTGAACAGAAAACTCATCACACATTATTCATTCATATATTCAAAGATACATACTGATTCTTGCTTTGTACCAGGATTTGAGCAAGGCTATGAGGATATATTGTTTAACAAGGCAAATAAAGTCCTGGTTATGGGAGTTTTTATTCTACTGGGAATATAGATGATAAATATGTTAACAAATGAAAATAACAATTATAGATTAAAAAAAAAAGATTATCATAGGGTTGACAATGAAGTACAAAGTAAATGGAGTTTGGGTGTGAGAGAGCTTACTCTACAGAGGTTGGCATGGAAGATTTCTCTTAGGCAATGACTTTGACCTGAGTCCTGAAGATCCAGAAAAAGCTACTCAACAAAAACTGCATTGGAGGACTCCCCACCCCCAAAAATGGGAATGGAAAATGCAAAGGCATAGAAAAAAGAAAGAAAGGATTAAATCATGTGTAGGAACCAAAAAGAAGACTGAGTGGACTCCAACATGGTTGAGCATGGCAAAAATATGGACGAGAGATAGATCATGCTTAGAGTCAAAGTCTGTTAAAAGAGTTGCAATTTTATTCCAAGAAACTGAAAACCACTGGAGGGTGTTAAGTAAGAAGAAACAGTATTTTGCTTCAATTCTGAAGGGAACCACTGGCTCTGGTATGTAAAGTGGGTGGGGAGAGGAAATGGCAGAAGTGGAATACTCAGCTCTAAATTATTAGAAAAGTATCACTGATTTGCACTAGAAATGTGGGCTAGAAATGGTGAAAGTTGGAAATATTTGTAATGAAATTTGGATATAGAAACAAGAGGAGCTGATCAGATGGTAACAAACAGGGGAAAAACCTAGGAAAGTAATAGGTGGAGCAAGAAAGCAGATAATAAAAACATCAAAACTAGCAAGTATACTATGTGAGACTGTCAGGACAGGGAGAAGAAGAACAGCAAAGAGGAGAACCTGGGAAGAGGTAAAACACAGAACTGTTCAAGCTCAAATTCAGTCATGATTACAGGAGATTTGCACAAATGTATCAGTTCAAAGAAATAGTAATAAAAAAAAAAAAAAGCGTCTTCAAATAAATAGAACAGAGGAAAAAAAATAAATAAATAAAGATTAGTACCTAACACACATAATAAATTCCAAAAGAGTTAGCATTATAAATATAAAGTATAAAACCATAAAGTGTACTAAAAAAATGTGGAACAATATTCTACAGTTTTAAGGATAGGAATACCTTTATAAGCATAGCATGAAATCTAGAAGCCATGAAGAAGACGACTCAGAGATTTGACTATATAAAAATTGTAAATGTCTGTATGGTAAAAGGCATCATAAATGAAGCTGGAAGCCAAAGGCACATAGAAACATAGTAGAAAGATAATCTTCAACATCACGACAAAGGGTTCATTTCTATAGTTTGTAAAACACTCCCTCAAATAAAGAAGAAAACATTGGTAAAGTGAAAGAACAACAGTTCACACAGAAAGAGATTAAAGGTCTTATAGATACAGGAAAATATTCTTAACATCACTATTAATAAAAAAAATATGCTAATTAAGGCAGCAATTAGCTGTCATTTTCACCCATTATACACTTCATGGGGCACAAGGCAAGAATACTGAAGTGGTTTGCCATTCTCTTCTCCAGTGGACAATGTTTAGTCAGGACTCTACACCATGACCTGTCCGGCTTGGGTGGCCCTACACAGCATGGCTCATAGTTTCATTGAGTTAGACAAGACTGTGATCCATGTGATCAGTTTGGTTAGTTTTCTGTGATTGTGGTTTTCATTATGTCTGCTCTTTTATGGACAAGGAGAAAAGGCTTCTGGAAGCTTCCTGATGGGAGAGACTGTCGTGGGGGAATCTGGGTCTTGTTCTCATGGGTGGGGTCATGCTCAGTAAGTCTTTAATCCAATTTTCTGTTGATGGGCTGGGCTGTGTTCCTCCCCTGTTGTTTGGCCTGAGGACTTATGCCCACACCGATATTCAGCGCCCCTGACCCCGCAGCAGGCCATTGTTGAACCATGCCTCCACCTGAGACTCTCAGACACTCATAGGCAAGTCAAGCTCAGTCTCTTGTGGGGACACTGCTCCTTCCTCCTGGATCCTGGTTTAAACAAAGTTTTATTTCTGCCCTCCAAGAGTCTGTTTCCTCAGTCCTGTGGATGTGTAAAAATGGACTGGTTCCAAATTGGGAAAGGAGTATGTCCAAGCTGCGTATTGTATTGTCACCCTGCTAATTTAACTTATCTGCAGACTACATCATGCGAAATGCTGGGCTGGATGAACCACAATATGGAATCAAGATTTCTGGGAGAAATATCAATAACCTCATATATGGAGATGACTCCATGACAGAAAGTGAAGAGGAACTAAAGAGCCTCTTGATGAAAGTGAAAGAGGAGAGTGAAAAAGCTGGCTTAAAACTCAAAATTCAGAAAACTAAGATCTTGGCATCTGGTCCCATCGCTTCATGGCAAATAGATGGGGAAACAGTGGAAACAGTGACAGACTTTTTCTTCTTGAGCTCCAAAATCACTGCAGATGGTGACTGCAGCCATGCAATTAAAAGATGCTTGCTCCTTAGAAGAAAAGCTATGACCAACCTAGACAGCATTAATTAAAACAAACAAACAAACAAACAAAAAAACAGAGACATTGCTTTACTAACAAAGTTCTGTCTAGTCAAAGCTATGGTTTTTCTAGTAGTCATGTGTGGATGTGAGATTTGGGCCATTAAGAAAGCTGAAGAATTGATGCTTTTGAACTGTGGTGCTGGAGAAGACTCTTGAGAGTAACTTGGACTGCAAGGAAATCAAACTAGTCAATCCTAAAGAAATCAGTCCTTAATATTCCTTGGAAGGACTGATGCTGAAACTGAAGCTCCAGTATTTTGGCCACATGATGCAAATAACTGACTCATTGGAGAAGACCCTGATGCTGTGAATGATGAAAGGCAGGAGGAGAAGGGGATGCCAGAGGATGAGATGGTTGAATAACATCACTGACTTGATGGACACGAGTCTGAACAAGCTCCAGGAGTTGGTGATGGACAGGGAACCCTGGTATGTTGCAGTCCATGGGGTCCCAAAGAGTTGGACATGACTGAGCGACTGATCTGAACTGAACTGAACTTCACCCATTAGGACAAGTGAAGATTCAAGAGACTGATAATGACCAGTATTAGCATGTCATAGAAAACCAACCATTCTTACATCTTGGTTGCTGTAAATTTAAACAATACTTTTTGAGGAAACTGCATTAACAATATGGACTAAAAGCAAAAATACACATTGTTTGTTATAGTAATTTCATTTCCAGGAATTAATCCTATAGGGATATTCACACAGGTACTCAGATAGTTTTACTGCTATTCTGTTTGCAACATAAAAAATGGGAAACAACATAAATGTTGATCCAGAGGGTATTGGCTACATTTAACAGCAACTTTGCACAATGGCATTACATAGCAGTAAAAGAAAATAAGATAGGTCTATATACTGAGAGAAAACTTTTCATGAAATAAAACATTAATAAAATACACTTATAGATTAACATTGTTATTAAAAAGTTGTGTGTGAATATATATATAGGTATTTTATGTTCATAGTATTCTACTGCTCACTTTAGGCCTATACACATAAAAGGAAAAGTCCAGAAAGATCTATTTACTGTGATTATCCCTTAGTGGTGAGATTGCAATTATATTTTGGCTTTTAAGATTTCTAAATCACTTGAAATTTTCATGGGTGAGTTTAAAAAGATGATAAAAATATGAGAATGGAAAGAACACAATATGTAATATATTTAAAGTTACTGATGAGAAAGTTATTCATGAGTATGTTGGGCTGGATGAAGCACAGGATGGAATCAAGACTGCCGTAAGAAATATCAATAACTTCAGATATGCAAATGACATCATTTATGGCAGAAAGTAAATAGGAACTAAAGAACCTCTTGATGAAAGTGAAAGAGGAAAGTGAAAAAGCTGGCTTAAAACTCAACATTCAAAAAATGAAGATCATGGCATCCGGTCCCATGGCATGCACGACTGCATGGCAAATAGATGGGGAAACAATGGAAACAGTGACAGGCTTTATTGTTTTGGGCTCCAAAATCACTGTGGATGGTGACTGTAGCTATGAGATTAAAAGATGCTTGCTCCTTGGAATAAAAGCTATGACAAACCTAGGCAACATATTAAAAAGCAGAGACATCACTTTGCCAACAAAGGTCCATATAGTCAAAGCTATGATTTTTCCAGTAGTCATGTATGGATGTGAGAGTTGTACTGTAAAGAAAGCTGATCACTGAAGAACTGATGCTTTTGAACTGTAGTGTTGGAGAAGACCCTTGAGAGTCACTTGGACAGCACAGAGATCAAACCAGTCCATCCTAAAGGAGATCAATCCTGAATATTCATTGGAAGGACTGATGCTGAAGCTGAAGTTCCAGTATTTTGGCCACATGATGTGAAAAGCCAACTCATTAGAAAAGACCCTGGTGCTGGGAACCATTAAAGGCAGGAGGAAACGGGGATCACAGAGGATGAGATGGTTGGATGGCATCACTGACTACAATGGACGTGAGTTTGAGAAAGCTCCAGGAGATGGTGAAGGGTAGGGAAGCCTGGTGTGCTGCAGTCCATGGGGTTGCAAAGAGACTGAGTGACTGAACAGCAGCAACAATGAGAAACTGCTTTTTTAAAAATAAGGACAAAGCAAAAATAAGCAAACAATGGTTATAGCTTAGGTGTAATTTTTGCTGGAGAAGTATAATGGCTTGCTAAAAGAAAATTATTACATCACAATTTTTTACCTTTCATTTCTAAGATAACATTGAACTTTTTATTTATGACTGTAGTAGTTTTATTAAATTAAAGGCAAGTAAGGATGCTATGAAGACTGCAGAAATTTTGACTTAAAGTCAAGGATCTTTAAGACATTCCTCATTATATTTATTGGAATCCAAAAACATGTAAGGCAAAACCTGAAATGAACTCCCTGACCACTAGTCATCAAATAACATTCCTGTAAAGATTATGTAGGTTGACCAAATGAGGAAGTATCCAATGTTTGTGCAGCATTTAAAGACTCATTTATTCATTTTTAAACCTGGTGGTGTTTATTCATTTTTACACCTGGTGGCATTTTATTCACTGGGTAAATGGAAATTGTTAAAGGAGTAACTTTGAGGCAAACATCTTTCTGTTCAAATTAGGAGTTAGCTAACCACTGTCACACAGAGCGATGGCTATCTTACAAATACTATACTAATCAGACTTTAGTGTGAATGGAAGGCAAAACCAACTTTAGGATCTGATGCCCTGAATGCTTTGTGGTTAGGCATATTTTCTTAACTACAAATCTTTAGTTTCTCCATATATAAAATAAAAATAATAGTGATGCCTGTTTCTTACAGTTGTGTAAGAATTTAAGTAATTAATACAGACCCTTGGCATATAATCACTAGCTAATTATATTATCAAGGAGAAATGAGTTTCAAGAACAGGGGGTTATCAGCTATGTCAAATCCTGCAAATTATTAAAAGACTGTGACTAAGGAACAATGGAATTTACTAATCTGTAAATCACTAAATGACCTTCAAGAACACTGTTGCAGGAGTGGTGATGGTTAAGGGAAAAGGTAAATCATGATAAAAATAGGAGGAGATGATGTGGAATGTGTAGAGCTTTTGATAGTTGAGAAGAAATAAAAATAATATGATGATAGTTTAATAGGCAGAAGACCAAACCAAGCATTTTCCCAGCTAGGACACACTGATTATTTTCTATAATGAGGAAGAAGCTATTGGAGATGAAGTTTATGGAAAAATTCTTGGTTAGATTAAAAAATGAAATCCAACTGGCTTTTGAAATGAAGAAGATAGGGAATGGAGTACTGTTTATCTAATCTATGTGTAACTCCTTTAGGGCTGTGGGCTGTGTGTGTGTGTGTGTGTGTGTGTGTGTGTGTGACTGAAATTCATTGATAAGGTATTCAAAAATTTAGACTGTCTCTCTGTTTACATACTCACATACATGCATACACACATGCCACACTCAAGAACATACAATTTTGCATACAATTAGGAGAATCCATTAATCCCTTTAATCCATTCATGAACCAATTCTTTCTCCAAATGGTCCAACAATTCCCAAGAAAGTTACCCTCTTGTAGGACTTAGAAATAGTTTAGACAAATATGCATTTAGATTTGTGTATAAATTAAAATTAAGTTAGAGGTCAAAAATTCCTATGAAATATAAATAAAATATATTTATTCAAAACACAAACTGCTTTTCAAAATATAAACAGAAAATATAAACTTGAAATTTTTGCACTGATTCAGAAATAAATGTTCTATATGACACAGAAAATGTAATACAGCTAAATTTAATTGAGTTATAGTTATAGGCTAAATATTTTCCAAGCACTTTTCTAATATTCATAAAATGCGTGTGTCTTTTGTTAATGAATGAAGAAACTGAGGCTCAAAAGTTCAAGTAACTGGCTCACTATCAGTTGCAAGTCCAAGCCCATCTGGATCAAAAGTCCAGAAAAGATTATCCCTATCACTAATTATAAGAATATTCTAGGCCACTATACACAAAGAGTATGAATTAATAGAATCTATGTGGGATTAATAAAGGCTGCTTTTTTTTTTCTTAGTCAAAATACAAAAAAACACTAAAGAAAAGAGAAGAAAAGACTGATGTTAAAGATCAATTACCCTTGCAACTTGTTATTAAAATTTGTCAATCAAAGACATGATGGATCACTATTTATTTGAAATTCTTCCTATCTCTTGGCTCCCGTGAATTATTCTTACCTCACTTTCCTCTGAACTCTGACCCATTTCCTTCAGTTTCCCTTTCTTTCCTTGTCCCTGAAGTACTGGTATTTCCTGGGATTTTGTCCTCAGCATTCTTTTCACTGCTTTTGCTCTCTCTGGATGATATCATCCACATCCATGGTTTCAGCCATTCAGAATGAGCCCAAGAGCTCCAGATACATATGTCCAAAACTCTATTGCATTTAAATGCCTCCTTATCCATATATCCACACTAAACTCACCTTCCTCATTCAAATCTGCTCCTTCTTCGGTGTGCCCCTTCCTAGTTTGGTTTTGATAATTTGTCAGAACTAAAAATTGAAGAAATCATCTTTAATTTTTACCATACTTCTTTTCACCAGCCAACACAGACATCCAATCTATCACTACATTCTGTCAACAGTTCTGTATGGATCTATTTACTTTTCCCTTGTCTCAGAGCTTCCACTTTTATTTGAGAACTTATCATCCTAAGTTGTATTACTTCAAGACAACTGTTTTTTTCTTCCCATTTTGCCCCCTTCTGATACATTTTCCTTCTTGAAATCATCCTGTTCTTTATAAAACATAAATCTGATTACGGCACTGTTGTGTTAAATCATTTATGGGTCCCCCTTTTATTCAAAAGAGTTTCCTTACAAGAGCTTCAAGCCCCTGTGTGGATGTACAAAGCTTCACCCCTTGGCACACCTATCCTTCCCCTCACACTCAGTACTACGGTCAGACTAAACCATATTCAGTGGCTCAGTCACACCTGGCCTTGCCATCCCTTGATGACTTGTCATGTGCTGCTACTTTGGTGAGGGGTGCCTTCCTTCCTGTCTATATTTCAAATAACTAGAGCCTTAAAGCCCAGATCAGGTAATAACTCCCATAGGACAGCATGCCAAGTTTGATGTTCCTTCCTGTGTTAATCTCTGTCACAGCACTCTATTTCTCTGTCATAATACTTTGTCTTACTGAACTGTGATAACTGGCTTGTATATATTTCCCACCGCTCCTTGAGGGCAACAACTACTCTTATAATTTTCAGTATCCTCATTTCTGGGCTTCCCAGGTCGCTCAGTGGTAAAGAACTTGCCTTCAATGCAGGAGACACGAGTTGGCTCTTTGCATCAGGACAATCCCTGGAGAAGGAAATGGCAACCCACTGCAGTATTCTTGCCTGGGAAATTCCATGGGACAGAGGAGCCTGGTGGGCTACAGTCCATGAGGTTGCAAAAGAGTCAGATATGATTTAGCGACTAAACATCAATCTTCACTTCTAGTGAAAGTGAAAGTGAAGTCACTCAGTCGTGTCAGACTCTTCGAGACCCCATGGACTGTAGCCTACCAGGCTCCTCAGTCCATGTGATTTTCCAGGCAAGAATACTGGAGTGGGTTGCCATTTCCTTCTCCAGTAGAATGTCTTAAAGACAGTTGTCCTTGATAAACATGTTTAATGAATAAGTGACTATGTTTATTATCTAATCTAGAGAGTGAATGGGCAGAGTCATTACAAAATATGACTTCAGTCTTTGCTGCATCAGTCACTGTCATCTGATTAATGAATAAGTTGCCCAGAAATGTCTTGCCCTATTTTCTTCAAAATATTAAAATAAAATTAGAAAAAAAAAAGAGTTATTTTATTTCTCGATTCAAGTAATCTCAGTACAGGTGTATTTTTCACATCCATGGTCTCCTGGTTAAAGTGCTAGGATAGTGACTAGAACAAATGGGTTCAAATCTCAGCTCTGTGACTTATTAGCTACATGGTCTTTGGCAAATTAAGCGATTTCTTTGAGCCAAATCTGGCTTACCTAAAAAATAATGACTATTTTCTCAGACAGGCTCACTCTAAGACTAGTTGAGGTCAAATAAAATCATGTACACAAAAACAGTTTAAAATCTGTGTTATAATAAAATGTAAGGTATATGGAATTAATTCTTCATTTTAAATTCCTGAACACCAGTAAAATTCTGTTAATAAGATATATACATAATTCCTAAAGTCAGAAAGTAAAAATTGTTCCTCTTTGAGAAATAAACACCTCTTGGGAGAATTCATTAGAAAAAAGTAAAGAGAATTTTTTCAAATGGCTTTATGGAAGTTTAATCCTGTGACAATTCTGAAATACATCAATGCAAATTGTGCAGCATTTAAGAAAGGTCCAAGCCACAGGAATATGACTCATCTTTGTCATCAATCTCATGATGGAAAATTAAGATAAAAGGGGGAAATGATATTATAAAACTAAGTAATTATTTCAAATCAACATAGAATCTTGCTATTAACTCAAAATAAGGAAACCTAATTACAGTAACCCATTTTCCTAAAAACAATCAGAAGTCAAACAATATTCAATTCAATTCAATAGAATTCAATATTCTAATATATCTCTTATAACAACCTATAAAAGTCAAAATATCAGAATTTTAATTTTAGCATTTTTAAGATATTATATTAGTCCAATATATACTCTTAGAATGCCTTTTTAGGGTTTCATGTTCCTGAAAAGAAAAATATATCATATTTAAACATTGTTAAAGCCAAAAGACCTTATTAATTCAGCACCCTTAAATTTAACATGTTTGAATTAAGTCCCTAGTATATAAACGAAAATGCCTGCAGACCCTATTGCATATACTGTCACATTTAAAACATATTTAGATTAACTAAACAAGTATATTTTACATAATAACCTACTTTTACAAGTAGCACTCAACTTGGATATTTAGGGTTGATAACTAAACCCTTCACAAATAGAATTAATATTTAAGGTAAAAAAGAACAACTTTTTCATCATTACTAGGGTATAATATGCATTCTATTCTTGATTTGCAACTTTCCAATCTGTCATGTTGCAAACCACTGAATAGACAGATTTTAGACAGAAAAGGAGAGTAAGATAAACAAATCATTAAAAAAATAAACAAATAAAAGACAACAAAAATATTAACCAGTTAGTCTTTCCTATCCAAGTTTAAAAAGTTGGAAATATTCAACAAAAATTCTATTTCACCTAAGTGACTACTTAATCTGCATGACTACTTAATCTATCTCATTATGTATTTCCTACTACCCATTTGAAATTAAAAGAATAATTTGAGAAACTGAACATCTCTGTGTTTTATTGTAAAGAGACTGCCTCTTTCACAGGATTTCAAACATAACTGAACTAAAGGAATAATTGCAATATCTCATTTTTTTATCTTTTAGAAAACTTGATGATAGACTATGTCAGTATTTTGGTTATTATTGCTTTGACCAAATTTAAGATATATCATCCTCCAAACAAAAACATCTTTATTAACTATTAGAAAAATATAAGAACACAGCCTCATTTTAGGTTGTCTTAAATGTTTTTCAGAGAGCATACTCAATTTACCTAGCATGTTTGCTTGTGAAGATAGCTATTTGGGGTCAAATGCATAATATTTTGTTAAAGAAAATTGTCCACATCAAATTATTTTTTAAATATCTATTTTGGCAATAGATTTGAATAGATTACAGCAAAAAAAAATGTATATCTTTAATTACATTTTGAAATTTGACTACCTATTACACCTATACTTTGTTATTGAAATATGCCATAATTCTATTTTATCTGTATTTCTTATAATTTCAGTTTTATACTAGGCAAAGTACGATTTTTCAACAATGGGAATAGTTTAAAAAGAGAACAGTATTTTAATTTAATCTTACACAAATGCTGTTTAAAAAAAAAAGTTACAAGCCAAAATAAACCCCATTCTCCTTCAGAAACTTGAGATTTACCCCAACAGTGCAAATTTTGAGTTTATTGGGGTTTATACTTAAGTAGTATGTAAACTCCATACACAGAATGTTTAGATTGTCCAAAATATTCTTTAAAGTTTAATTTTGAGACAGAAGAATCAACCTTAAATTACATTTATCCAGTAGATGACCAATAATACTCTTTATTCCTTAGTCTGCCTTTTTTAGTTTTTAAGTGTATATTTCATAAAATAAATATATCCGGCATAGTGGTTCTCATTCACAAAGACACTAGATTATGCAGTTTTACAAGGATTCACTTTAGGAAAATCATATTTAAAATAGACCTAGTTGAACACATATTATACCTTTATATTTAATACAACATGAAAAATTTTAAAATCTAGTCTGTATCACTGTGAGGAATAAGTTCATGTTAATTCTCTAGAACATTATTTTTACCTTTTGTACCCAAAGGCATAGCACTTGATATATGAGGTTGCCTCATGCTTATTGCTTATGTTTCACCTTTAATTAGACTGGAAAATCATGCGTGTACAGGCTTTTGGTCAGTTCATTTAACAAACACCAGTCACCTGAACCATACTCTCTGACTGTTGATGTTCCCCAGATTCTGCTTATAGTCACCTTAAGGACATTTGGCATACTCATTTGTCAAAAAATTTTCCTTTCTTCACTAGAAAATGTATTTCCCTTATTTACAACTTATTTGTTTTTAATATTTTAAACATGTACACAAAGTCAATTACAAGTGATTATGAAAAACATGATACCACTAACATTACATTACACTTGGAATCAAAATAAGCAGACTTTGTTTTCTTAGCTTCAATTTTCTCAATTGTAACATGTTCAAGAAGAGTGTACTGTCTATATTTTATACCTGTTTCTACCTTTTCATGATGTGTACAGTTTATCAATTTCTTATGTTTACAGGTTCTTTGCCACTAACATTTTAATCTGTATAACATTTTTATCACATAAATTATATGATACTAACTAAAATTAACCTGAATGAGATTAACAAATTATATGGAAGGAGAAAAGAAAGATTTATTACTGTAGTTTATAAAACTGGAAGCCATAATACAAACTTTAGAATACTTAAGAACCTAATCTGGAAAAAATAAAACTAATATAGCTCCACTTTTATGAAAGTCTTTCAAAATTAAATAATAAAAATATATATTTAAATAGCAATTTACTGTAGACAGAGTACCTTCAGATGTACTTGAATCATGAATTATTTTTAAACTTAGTAGTGTTTTTGTTGCCAAAATCTTAAGAGAGATATAAGGAAAATACTTAAATCAACAGATAATATTCATGTACTAAGGAAAATATTTTATACCTAGAACTATTTGAAACGTTGACATCTCTATCAAAACTTGGAACATAAAATAATAACAAGACATTAAAAGAAATAACTATGCATAAACTTAGCTCTAATTTATGTTCATTTCTGCTTAAAAACAATTCCCATATAATTATCTTTATAATGAATATTGATTTTATTATTAAATAAAACAAATGATTTTTCAAATTAAGTAGTACTCAAGGGAACTAAAGCATTCCTGCAAATTAATACAATTGCTGCAGATTAAAAAAAAAAAGTCAAATGCTTTAACCTCCTTATGAAATGAAATTCAAAAATAAAGCATTAATTAGGTGCCTAAAATTAAAGAAACATGATCATGTTATTTGTTAGATGAATTAATCGCAGATATATATGAATTAAATGAAACAGATATGCTCCTAACACATAAAAACTCTGTTTTCAAATTCACTTGTTTGTTCAAAATACACTTTCTTGTACTTAGAAAGAGTACTTTCAAAATAAAAATATACTCAGCTTGATATATTAAAAATATTACACAATGCAGACTGAATATTTTATTATTGTTGTGCAAAACTTTATATAGAAACTATTCCTACATGTCTTACATAAACTATAACAATTATCTTAACACACGAATTTTAAGAAGCAGTAAATTAGCATCTAAAAATAAGGAGGTATGGAAAACATGTATTTCCCTCTAGAGTGAAATGTAACCTAAATGCTCTATTGATCATATTTTATTGATTTTTAAATTAATACACAGTTGCTTATATTTTTACTTTATGTTATACAGTATTTTCACAAGGGAACTCTAAAAAAACTGTTTAATTATAGCATTAGGTAAGGTCACCAAATCTTAATTTTATTGTGGGGATAATAGATCCAGTTGGCTTAGTATATGAATTCAGTGGGTTGGAGATGAACATGATTTGCCACCAAGGTAAGAATCCATGGAGCTATAGCCATAGGATATATACATTACCTGATAGCAAGAGACATTTACAACCCAGAATATAAGAGCAGGGCAGCCTCAAATGACATCACCAGATCATCTGCAGTGTCAACCAACCTAGTGGAATATACATCCTCCACACCACCACTCCCCGCTTTCCCACTGTTAACAAACCTTCCATTGCCTTTACCGGTTTAAGAGAGCATGTGTCTTCTTTAAAAGCAAGATGTATGCTCACTCAAGTGAAAAGCAAATGCAAACCAAATGAAAAGAAATAAAAAAACAAAATTGAGTACAATTTTCACTAACTTGATATTCAGGTTGTAGGAATAATACTGAAATGTTAAAGGAGAAAGTAATTTCAAGAAAAAGTAAAGAAGAAAGGAAGGAAGAAAGGGAGGGAGGGAGGAGGAGGAGAGAGGGAGAGATGAAGGGAGGGAAGGAGGAAGGAAGAGAAGGAAAGACCAGCCAAATATCCCTGAGACTATATCTTGACTGTAACTCTGATTTCTTCTCTAACCAGCAAACTGTGGAGAGCTTGAATGTCTTTCTAAAATATAATAACAGTAATAATACAGAGGAAAGGGACTCTACTGCCCTATCTTAACTCTCTTCTCATTTATCTTCAACTTATGTTTTACTTACAAGCATTTGTTACAGCAAAGCTGTTGGCGGTCTCGATGTTGTCCACATGAGGTACCAAATTAAAAGGAGCTTCTGACGCATTGGGGCTAGTGTTATGAAGAAAAATTGCTAATCGAAAAGCAGTGTACTCCTGATCTGTGTTTCGGATGAAGAGACCACCTATCAAAAACAGCAGAAAAAGCCCGTTCAGTGTTTCCTCTTGTAACTATTATTACACCCGCACCAAGCACTGTCAAATCCACGGCCATTCACCAATACACACATTAAGGAGCTAGCCCTGCCACATCTTGGGAGACTGCCCTTTGTCTCTAAAGAGTATGTTTAGTATTTCAGTCTTTAGGACAGCTCAGCTTTTTACTGTCCCAATTTGTCATGATCACAGTGGCCTCTGAGACAGACCATTTAATGTGTTTTGCCTTCTCTCTCTTGCCCTCCCTATGATTCCCAGCACACTGCTACAGAAGCCAGCTCCAGGCATTTCTAAGATGCATGCAGATGAGCAGAAAAGACAATTTGCATTAAAATACAGAAATGAAGGTTTGTGGTGACATGCAGGTGAGAGGGAAATCAGAAGGGAGATCTGAACTTTGTTTTTATGCAGTTCCTGGACCCAGCCTAATTAGCCCCGTTTTGTGCACTGTCCACGAGAAATGATGCAGTGTGAGCCTGGGCTTAGCTGGAAGGAATTCAATAGCTGCGTCCCATCAAAAGACAGGGAAGAACAGCAAAAAAAAAAAAAAAAAAAAAAAAAAAAAAGCCAAGGACAGGACGGATAGGGTCCCTAGAAATAAAGTCCAGAGGGAGGATTAAGGGCAAAAAATTCAAGAGGAAAACAAAAGAAGAAAAGGTTCCAGGAAAGGGATATAATTTTGGAATCGGTTAACTGGTAGCAAGCAAAGGCAAGGAGGTCGGGGTGTAAATATCTTTTTTTTTTTTTTTTACCTAAACAATGTCTTCTTGTAACAGCGAAAGCTGTTGCCTATAGCACGGGAAGAAGAGTGGATGGGTTTTGTTTTGTTTAAGCAAACTTTAGATCCCTTCACACTCCAGAGAAAGAAATGAAAAGAGACATTAGATATTAGATTTTATCCCAACTTATTGCAATCCTACTTCAGCGACATGAGGCAAATAGGAGTATAGACTGAGGATGGATGGAATATAGACTGAGAACCGCTCTGTGCTGTTTCAACTGAACCAGCACCAAGCAGGCAGTCCTTATAAAGGGAAGAAAGGACGAGAGAAGAAGAGGGGGAAGGAGACGCCGACGGTTCCCTTAAATTGCTTATCAGCAACTCATTTAACTCACTTTCGGTATCTGCTAAAGCCACCTACATGCATACCCCACTGGATTAGAGCTTACCTATTTGCACGCTGCTCGGAAAGGCTCCCATGGCGAGTCCCCAAAATCCAGAAAATAACAAGACAATCTGTCTGCAAATAATCCTCATCTTCTTTTCTCCTCTCCCTGGCGCGCACTCTTTCTCTCGCACTCTTCCTAAAGACCGTTCAGAGAGGCATTGAGGACTATGGCGCTAAAATTAAAAACAACCGGAAAAAAAAAAAAAAAAAACAACGAAAAGAGGTTTGGACGGTTTAGGGTTATGACTTCCCTTAGCAATCCATCCCGAGCTGCCAGATTTTTCCCGCAGTCTCCATCGCCGTGGGAGAGGTTTGCTGTCCGGCTGCAAATATTGCACATGCAAAAGATGGTGGTGGAGCGGCTCCAGGCTGCTCGCAGGGAAGAGACATGCGCTCTATCTGTGCCTAGCTCACACTCACGCTCGGCCCTCGCTTTCTCACCTACACACACACACACACACACACACACACACACACGCACGCGCGCGCACACACACACACACGTACACACACTGGCGCCGCGGACGCCGCGCGCTCCGCGGCTGGGGTCTGCCACCGGCCACCTAGGGCCCCCGCCGCCCCGCGCGTCGCGCCCCCCGGCGGCCCCTCCGAGGGCGCCGAGCGCTAGCTCCGCAGGTCCCTCGCCCACCGCACGGCGGGCTTCGCCCCCGGCTGCTCACCGGAGCGCCCCAGGCTCTCCGACGCTCCGCAGCCAGTGGAGGCAGGTTTTCCCCTTTCACCGCTCCCGCCTCTCTCCTTCCCGCGTTGGCAGGAGGCTCCACTCTGAGGGTGGGCACCCCCAGGGTCCCTCTATTTGCTCTCCAGGCGCCCCTGTTCCGCGGCCACGTGAGGCTGGAAATCCACCCGCGGGCCGGGTCCTCAAGCCCCGACCAAGGCCCCCGGGAGCTGGTCCCTCCGGGTGCTCCCGGCCCGCTGCCGCATTCTTGCAGGCTCTGGGGAGGACCGGCTGCCTCCGTCTCCAGCTCAGCCTTTCTCTCAGCCTCGCCCTCTTCTGCCGCTGGGCTGCGCACAGGACTCCTGTCCGCGCTGCAGCAAACGTTTCTCATCCGCAAACAGCCCAGGGAATCTGAAGGGCCTGAGAGAGGGCTGGGTGAGATGAGGGGGCCCAGGGAGATGAGGAAAGGCGCAAAGGGCAGCCGCCGGCGAGTCTCAGAGCCCGGCACCAGCCAGGGAAGAAGTGGGGAAGGTCAGGCTGGAGAAGAGACACCGAGAGGCCGAAACAGACTAGTAAAGAGAGCAAGGAAAGAAAAGTTAATTTAAAGAACAAAGAAGGGTAACGAACAAGGTGGGGCAGGGACTGAGAAATGAAAACTGAATAGGGCCTTTACGTTGTTCTTTGACAGTCAGGGAACTAGGAGTAAGAACCGCTTGACCTACAAAGTAAGAAGGGGAGTTAAAGAGTCCTTTCTTCGCAGGCTCTTTTTCAGGTGACAGGTTTCCTCTGTGCTGGTCCTGCCTCAGGATTTAGGAAGCACATAGTTCAGAGGCTGAGGAAGGAGAACTGAAAGAACAGCGCTTGGGTTAGCGGGCACAAGGGACTATGTGTGCCCGATAGAAAAATCGGGTGTTTTTCATGCACATCTTTTCTTAACTGGAGCTCCAGAATACTCAGCTCTACTCCATGTCACCCCAGGAATGCTTAAGCACTGCAATGATGATGTCAATAGTTGCTTTAAAAGGGGAGAAGAAAATGAATTGTCCTAGAAAGTTTTAGAGCTATGGTGTCACTGCCTCTCCATAGGTCATCTTTAAGACTTCCTTTCACTTGACTGTGTTGGATGGAGTCTGTGCCACACCCAGAGAGCCACTGCAGAAGCAATAGATGAAAGGTTTCTGATTTCCTCTCTACCATCTGAGGTCTCCTGACCGAGACAGTATATTCAGTCCCCGAATTCCATTAAGTTGTGAAAGAAAACGTGTTTTAAATCTTTACAGGTCTTTGGGTGCCATTGCTTGAATCATATTGTTTTAGAATTTGCAAGACTGGGTCACATCAGCTAAAGCCAAGGTTCTGAAGAATTGTTAGAGGGTAGGATTCTCCTTAAAGGTTAACTGTAAGAAATTTTAGAAATCTAGTGGCATGATGCCTTCATTTAATGTATTGGTATCTTTTATACTTAAAGTACTGTCTTCTATTATATTTTAGGAAAAAATATAGGAAGTGCCTGTGTTTATTTGATCTAACATTTGGGAAAAGAAGAACAAGAACCGATTAATGGGGAGTTCTTACAAGGGCCCAATTGGTAAAGAATTCTTGAAATATGTAGTACCTTTACTCCTTCAAGTATCCTTTTATTAGATGTCACCAAATGCCTGTATTTGGAGTTTGAGGATGACATTTAAGAATCCCTGCTAAAACATCAGAGTGCTTTTCTTCAGAGTGTTTCTCTAAGTTCCGAATTTTGCTTTTAAATACATCTTTTTGTTGTTATTCCTCCACTTTTCTGTTACATTTCACTACAAATTGTCATGACAAAAACCAACTTAAACAATTGTGAGTAACTGGATGTCACAAATCATACATTTGTCACTTAGTTTATAAGGCTTTAGTTTTTCAAGTCAAGTGGGATTTGAAATGTTTTCCTTTTTGTCTTTTCTGTCAGTGTAAAAGCCAAACTGTAATAATATTATTGTTTCTCTTATAAGAAGATAATAAAATAGATCACATAAAATTTAAGTTGAAGTTAACTGAGATTAAAATTGCAAAACCCAGAAAGCCATTAAATTCATCACCTTCTGGGCAAATAGTCTACCTCTCCTTAATGCATAGAGGCAATTATTAACTTCTGTTCTCAAAAATGAAGAGTTGAGGTTTCACAGGATGAAATGCCACTATCAATAGAGGTGCAAAACAAGTTTTATTTTTCATCTAACCAGTATAATGACACCTTGGCTATATGACCTTGGCTATATTTTCCAATATATAGACCTAGATATTTTTCTCTATATCGATACCTACATGGATATACATATAGATATGACCTCCTGTCATGCCTGTCTTTAAGGCAAATTCTTTTGTTAAGATTTAACAAAAGAAAATGAGTTTGGATTTGGCTAGGAAGGACAGCAAGTGGAAGCTGTGGCAAATGTTGTGCATTCATATATCAGAAATGATAATCAACAATGCTGAAGACAAAGAAGTGAAAAATAAAAATGGATCTGCTAATGGTACAGCTAACACCTGCACTTTTAATCTTGAATTTTTGGCCCTCCAAACAATATTATATCTACTACTACTACAAACTATGTTATATATATATACTACTATGATATTATATCTACTACCATGGACAAGGATCCCTTAGAAGAAATGGACTAGCCCTCATAGTCAATAAGAGTTCAAAATGCAGTACTTGGGTGCAATCTTGAAAATGACAGAATGAACTCTGTGTGTTTCCAAGGCAAACCATTCAATATCACAGTAATCCAAGTCTATGCCCCAGACACTAATATCGAACAAGCTGAAGGTGAATGGTTCTATGAAGACCTACATAACCTTCTAGAACGAACACACACACACACACAAATGTCCTTTTCATCATAGGGAACTGGAATGCAAAAGTAGGAAGTCAAGAGGTACCTGGAGTAACTGGTCTGTTTGGACTTGGAGTACAAAATTTGGACTTGAAGCAGGGCAAAGGCTAACAGAAATTTGCCAAGAGAGCACACTATTCATAGCAAACACCCTCTTGCAGCAACACAAGAGATGACTCTACACATGGTCAATACTGTCAACAGATTGTTTATATTCCTTGCAGCCAAAGATGGAGAAGCTCTATACAGTCAGCAAACACAAGTTTGGGAGCTGACTGTGGCTCAGATCATGAACTCCCTATGGCAAAATTCAGACTGAAATTGAAGAAAGTAGGGAAAACCACTAGGCCATTCAGGTATGACCTAAATCAAATTGCTTACGATGATACAGTGGAAGTGAGAAATAGGTTCAAGGGATTGGACCAGGAGACAGAGTGCCATAAGAACTATGGACAGAGGTTAGTAACATTCTACATGAGGCTGTGATCAAAATCATGCCCAAGAGAAAGAAATACAAAAAAGCAAAATGGTTTTCAGAGGTGGTGGTGGTTTAGTTGCTAAGCTGTGTCCAATTCTGACTACTCCAAGGACTGTAACCCTCCAGGCTTCTCTGTCCATGGGATTCTCCAGGCAAGAATAATGGAATGGGTTGTCATTTTCTTCTCCAGGGAATATTCCCAGCCCAAGAATCAAACCTTGGTCTCCTGCATTGCAGGCAGATTCTTTACCAACTGAGCTACAAATAGCTGAGAAAAGAAGAGAAGTGAAAGGCAAAGGAGAAAAAGAAAGATATACACATCTGAATCAGTTCAGTTCAGTTCAGGTGCTCATTCATGTTCAATTCCTTGCAACCCCAGGCTTCCCTGTCCATCACCAACTCCCAGAGTTTGCTCAAACTCATGTCCATGGAGTTGGTGATGTTACCAACCATCTCATCCTCTGTCATCCCCTTCTCCTCCTGACTTTTATCTTTCCCAGCATCAGGGTCTTTTCAAATGAGTCAGTTTTTCACATCAGGTGGCCAAAGTATTGGAGTTTCAGCTTCAGCATCAGTCCTTCTGATGAATACTCAGGACTGATTTCCTTTAGGGTGGACTGGTTGGATCTCCTTGCAGTCCAAGGGACTCTCAAGAGTCTTCTCCAACACCACAGTTCAAAAGCATCAGTTCTTCAGTGCTCAGCTTTCTTTATGGTGAATTCTCACACATATACATGAATACTGGAAAAACTATAGCTTTGACTAGACAGACCTTTGTTGGTAAAGTTGTGCTCTGCCTTTTACTATGTTTTCTAGGCTGGTGATAGCTTTTCTTCTAAGGAACAAGTGACTTTTAATTTCATGGCTGCGGCACCTCTGCAGTGATTTTGAAGCCCAAGAGAATAAAGCCTGTCACTCTTTCCATGTTTTCCCTATCTATTTGCTTGGAGTGGTGGGACTGGATGCCATGATCTTCATTTTTTGTATGTTGAGTTTTAAGCTGTCTTTTTCACTCTCCTCAAGAGGCTTTTAGCTTCTCTTCACTTTCTGCCATGGGTGGTGTCATCTGCATATTTGAGATTACTGGTATTTCTCCTGGCAATCTTGATTCCAGTTTGTGCTTCATCCAGCCCAGCATTTCACATGATGTACTCTGCATATTAAGTTAAGTAAGCAGAGTGGCAATATACAGCCTTGATGTACTCCTGTCCCAAATTTGAATCAGTCTGTTGTTCCATGTCTGGTTCTAACTGTTGCTTCCTGACATGCATACAGGGTTTTCAGGAGGCAGGTAAGGTGATCTGGTATTCCAATCTCTTGAAGAAGTTTCCACAGCTTGTTGTGATCCACATAGTCAAAGGCTTTAGCATCACCAATGAAACAGGAGTAGATGTTTTTCTGGAATTCTTTTGCTTCTCCTATGATCCAGTAGATTTTGGTAATTTGATCTCTGGTTCCTCTTCCTTTTCTAAATCCAGCTTGAGCATCTGAAAGTTCTCAGTTCACATAATGCTGAAGCCTAGCTTGATGAACTTTGACATTACTTTGCTAGTGTGTGCGATGAGTGCAATTGAACAGTAATTTGAACATTCTTTGACATTGCCTTTCTTTGGGATTGGAATGAAAACTGACCTTTTCCAGCCCTGTGGCCACTGCTGAGTTTTCCAAATTTGCTGGCATATTGAGTGTAGCACTTTCACAGAATTATGTTTTAGGAATTGAAATAGATCAACTGGAATTCCATCACCTCCACTGGCTTTGTCCGTAGTGATGCTTCCTAAGATCCACTTGACCTCACACTCCAGGATGTCTGGCTTTAGTCAATGATCACACCACCGTGGTTATCTGGATCATCAACATCTTTTTTAATAGTTCTTCTGGGTATTCTTGCCACCTCTTCTTAATATCTTATGCTTCTGTTAGGTCCATACCATTTCTGTCTTTTATTGTGCACATCTTGGCATGAAATCTTCCCTTGGTATGTCTAATTTTCATGAAGAGATCTCTAGTCTTCCTCATTCTATTTTTTTGCCTCTATTTCTTTTCATTGATCATTTAGGGAAGCTTTCTTATCTCTCCTTACTATTGCTTGGAACTTTGCATTCATATGGCTATATCTTTCCTTTTCTTCTTTGTCTTTTGCTTCTCTTTTTTTCTCAGCTATTTTTAAGGCCTCCTCAGACAACCTTTTTGCCTTTTTGCATTTATTTTTCTTTGGGATGGTTTTGATCACAGCCTTCTGTACAATGTTCCTAACCTCCATCCATAGTTCTTCAAACACTCTATCAGGTCTAATCCCTTGAATTATTTGTCACTTCCACTGTATAATCATAAGTAGTTTCATTTAGGTCATACTTGGTCTAGTGATGTTCCCTACTTTCTTCAATTTAAATCTGTATTTGGCAATAAGGAGTTCATGATCTGAGCCACAGTCAGCTCCCAGTCTTGTTTTTGCTGACTGTATAGAGCTTCTTCATCTTCAGCTGCAAAAAATATAATCAATCTGATTTCGATATTGACCATCTAGTGAAGTCCATGTGTAGAGTTGTCTCTTGTGTTGTTTGAAGAATGTGTTTGCTATGACCAGTGCATTCTCTTGGCAAAAATTTTAGCCTTTGCTCTGCTTCATTTTGTACTCCAAGGCCAGACAGGCCAGTTACTCCAGGAATCTCTTGACTTCCTAATTTTGCATTCCAGTTCCCTATGATGAAAAGGACTTTTTTTTTTTTTTGGTTTTCATTCTAGAAGGTCATGTAGGTCTTCATAGAACTATTCAACTTCAGCTTCTTTGGTATTACTGGTTGGGGCATAGACTTGGATACTGTGATATAGAATGGTTTGCCTTGGAAACACACAGAGATCATTCTGTCATTTTTGAGATTGTATCCAAGTACTGCATTTTGGACTCTGTTGACTATGAGAGCTAGTCCATTTCTTCTAAGGGATTCTTGCCCACAGTAGTAGATGTAATGGTCATCTGAATTAAATTTTCCCATTCCCATCCATTTAGTTTACTGATTCCAAATATGTCTATGTTCACTCTTGCCATTTCCTGTTTGACTATTTCCAATTTACCTTGATGAATGGATCTAACATTCCAGATTCCTATGCAATGTTGTTCTTTACAGCATTGGACTTTACTAGTCACATCCACAGAAGGTTTTTGCTTTTACTTTGGCTCTGTCTGTTCACTTTTTCCTGAGCTATTTCTCCACTCTTCTCCAGTAGCATATTGGGCATTGACTGACCTGGGGAGTTCATCTTTCAGTGTCATACATACTGAAGGGATTTGCCATTCTCTTCTCCAGTGGACCACATTTTGTCAGAGCTCTCGACAATGACCTGTCCATCTTGTGTGGCCCTACATGGCATAGTTAATTTTTTCACTGAGTTAGACAAGGCTGTGATCCATGTGATCACTATGGTTAGTTTTTTATGAATAGCATCTGAATGCAGAGTTCCATACCATAGCAAGGAGAGATAAGAAAGCCTTCCTAAGTTATCAATGCAAAGAAATAGAGGCAAACAATAGAATGGGAAAGACTAGAGATCTCTTCAAGAAAATTAGAGATGCCAAGGGAATATTTCATGCAAAGATGGGCACAATAATGGACAGAAATGGTATTGACCTAATAGAAACATAAGATATTAAGGAGAGGTGTCAAGAATACCCAGAATAACTATAACAAAAAAAGGTCTTAATGACTCAGATAACCATTATGATGTGATAACTCACCTAGAGCCAGACATTCTAGAGTGGGAGATCAAGTAGGCCTTAGGAAGCATCATTGTGAACAAAGCTAGTAGAAGAGATGGAATTCCAGCTGAGCTATGTCAGTTCCTAAAAGTGGATGATGTCAAAGTGCTGTACTCAATATGCCAGAAAACTTGGAAACCTCAGCAGTGGCCACAGGACTAGAAAAGGTCAGTTTATATTCCAATCCCAAAGAATCATCTCACATGCTAACAAAGTGAAAGTGAAATTGAAAGTTGCTCAGTGGTGTCCAACTCTTTGTGACCCCATAGACTATACAGTCCATGGAATTCTCTAGGCAAGAATACTGGAGTGGGTAGCCTTTCCCTTCTCCAGGGGCATCTTCCCAACCCTGAGATCGAACCCAGGTTTCCCTCAATTCATGCAGATTCTTTACCAACTGAGTCACAAGGGAAGCTCAAGAATACTGGAGTGGGTACCCTATCATTCTCTAACAGATCTTCCCCACCCAGGAATTGAACCCAGGCCTCCTGCATTGCAGGTGGATTCTGTAACAACTGAGCTACCAGGGAAGCCCAAAGTAATGCTCAAAATTCTCCAAGCTAGGCTTCAACATTACATGCATCGATAACTTACAATATTCAAGCTGGATTTAGAAAAGGCAGAGGAACCAGAGATCAAATTTCCAACATCCATTGGATCATAGAAAAAGCAAAAGAGTTCCAGAAAAACATCTACTTCAGTTTCATTGATGGTGTTAAAGCCTTTGACTGTGTGGATCACAACAAACTGTGGAAACTTCTTCAAAATATGGGAATATCAGACCACCTTACCTGCCTCCTAAAAAATCTGTATGCATGTCAGGAAGCAACAGTTAGAACCAGACATGGAACAACAGACTGATTCAAAATTGGGACAGGAGTTTGTCAAGGCTGTTTATTGTCACCCTGCTTAGTGAAAAAAAATGGGGAAATAATGGAATCAGTGACAGACTTTATATTCTTGGGCTCCAAAATCACTGTAGAGGGTGACTACAGCCATGCAATTAAAAGCTGCTTGTTCCCTGAAAGAAAAGCTATCATCAACCTAGAAAGCATAGTAAAAAGCAGGTATGCTACTTTGCCAACTAAGGTCTGTCTTGGCAAAGCTATGGTTTTTCCAGTAGTCATGTATGGATGTGAGAGTTGGACCATAAAAAAGCCAAGCACTTAAGAATTGCTGCTTTTGAACTGTGGTGTTGGAGAAGACTCTTGAGAGTCCCTTGGACTACAGGAAGAACAAACCAGTCAATCCTAAAGGAAATCAGTCCTGAATATTCATCAAAAGGACTGATGCTGAAGCTGAAGCTCCAGCACTTTGTCCACCTGATGCGAAGAGCTGACTCATTCAAAAGAAAAAAAAAAAAACAAAAAAAAAAACCCACTAATGATTGAAGGAAAGAGGAGAACAGGGTGACAGAGGATAAAATTTTTGGATGGCATCACCAACTCAAGGGACATGAGTTTGAGCAAGTTCTGGCAGATGGTGAAGGACAGGGAAGTATGGCGTGCTACAGCCCATGGGCTTGCAAAGAGTTGGTCGTGACTGAGCAATTGAGCAACAACAAACAATGTTATAAATTTTGTCACACAGCTCCTTTTATTGTAGGTATGTATTTATGTATAGAAAACAATTTCTTGATCCTCCCTTTGGAACATTCGTAAAGGCAGATGTAAAAGGTCCTGCTAAATCACTACCAAAATTTCAAAGTGTTGCTGCTAGCTGAGAAAATAAAAATACATATGTTTTGATTTTATTGCTTTTGGGTTATTCTAAGTAAATATTTTCAGTTTCTGAAATACAATTTACTAATATATTAAAAGAAGGCATCAAACCTGAAGATTTCTAAAATTTCTTATAGTTACTCAAATCTTTTATCTTATGGTGTCCGTTCAGCCAGGATTTGGACAGTTCTACTGTGGGAAATGCCCTGATGTTTTGGGCAATCCATGGATGAATGTACCACAACTTCTTACTCAAGGGATGGGGACAAAGACGTAGAGAATGGACCTGTGGACCTGTGGGGGAAGGAGAGAGTGGTACAAATGGATAAAATAGAATCAACATACACACCCTGTCAGGTGTAAGATGGATTGCTGGTGAGAAGTTGCTGTGTAGCACAGGGAGCCCAATCTGGCACTCTGTGATGACCTGGAGGGATGGGATGAGGAGAAGGGAGAGGTGATAGAGAGGGAGGGGATGTATGTATAATTATGGCTAATTTGCGTTGTTGTGTAGCAGAAACCAACACAACATTGTCAATTTTTAAAAAATATTTTAAAAATAGAAACAGCAATAACAACATTCACTTGGTGTGCAGAATGTGATCACATAGAATCAGTGAATCACTGTCAAAGAAGAGAGGAGAAATATCACTTAGAGTGTATCAGTGAAGGTTTTGTAGAGAACTTCCAGTGAGAAGAAATATATATTGATAGATAGGTATAGCTTTCTAAGTAAAAAAAAAAAAAAAAAATGGTGGCCAAGGCCTGATGGTATGAAACACATGCTGCTGAGTGGTTTTGAGGTACACATTTGGGGTTATAGAGGATGATAAGACAGAAAGTCAGGTTGGACCATTAAAGAGAGCATATGGAAGGAAGTACTTAATATATTATATGAGGCGGTGTCTAGAATGTACACATATAGAAAGGGGACATTGGTGATAGTGAAGTGGTTTGGTGATGTATAACAGGAAAGGCAGAAGCTGAGACTAGTTTAATTTATAGGCAGCCCTTTCAGAAAATCAAGTGAAATGGCACAAATATCTGGAATAAAACCATAAAAAGAAACAGGATAAACAAGGTAGAAAAGTTACTGCCAAGATAAAACTGACAGGGCACACTCGTCACCTGCTGGGCAGTCAGGGGAGTGTGGCACATATTTAAGAGTTAGGATCAAAGGTAACCTCAAGTTTGAAACCTGATTATTCTATAAAGTGGTCATCAGCAGGTTGGCAATACCTTCAGTTGAGAAAAGGAACTTAAAAGAAAGGCAAGTTTTCTGGGAAATAGTCTTTTTATTAAACAATTCATGCTAAAATAGTTATATATTGAGTACCTAGGATATGTAAGTGCTTGAGATATAGTGGTAAACAAACAAAATTCTGGCTATTACTGTAAGATTCCTAATATTTGTGAACCTCAATTCAGTTCAGTTCAGTCGCTCAGTGATGTCTGACTCTTCCATGAACAGCAGAATGCCAGGCTTTCCTGTCCATCACCAACGCTTGGAACTTGCTCAAACTCATGTCCATTGAGTCGGTGATGCCATATAACCATATCATCCTCTGTTGTCCTCTTTTCTTCCTGCCTTACATATATAATTTGATCTACAGAAAAATTTAGATATTATTAAACTGATTATAAAACCTGTCTAAAGATTAAAATTCTGACACAAGTTTATTTTTCTAGTAACTGATAAAACCAAGAGTTAGGGATAAAGCTCAGGTCTGTTTAATTTCATAGACCATATTGTCTTCATTAAAACCTGCTGAGTTAATGAGCTAAGGTGCAAGTCAAGGTGCAAAGAGGGGTCTGGAAGATAAAAAGTAAATTGGAAGAATCCACAATATTTAGAAAAGTAATGTAATATTTAGAAAAGTAATGTAGTATATCTACATTAAAAGTAATGTAGTAATGAGTTCAGAGACCTCAGACTTTTAGAGCAAAGCAAGTGGGTTGAGATTTTAGGAGACTAGTGTCATGGTTGCATTAGTATAGATACACTACTTAACTTTCTATTCTGATAGAATATATGTAAATTTCCAGCACAGTTCTGGCACAGTCCTCATTAATAGAGAACTGTTTACAGTTCTGGCAGTTCTCATTAATAAGGAATTATCAAAAAAATATGTGATCAAAGTTCTAATAGAGGGAGGCATAGAGTACCGTGTGAGCAAATAGGAGGTCTAATTCTGATTTTGAGGGAATCCAGGAAGAACTCACAAAGAAAGATAATTTGAACTGAGTTTTTATGGGTGTGTTTTATGGATTAGGTACAGAGAAAAGATTATATGCAAGACATGAGTGGGCATGGGCCTTTCTATAAACTACTAGAATCTTGGTATTACTGGACTTAAGGTTGTATTGGGATTAGTACTGGAAGTAAGGTTGGAAAGCAAAGCAAAGGATGGTCATGAAATGTTTCATTCAGTAGTTTGTCTGAATCTCGCAGAGATAGAGAAATCAAGTTGTCAGTAAGGGAATAAAATGATCAGATTTGCATTTTAGATCCCCAAATCTAAAATCTTGAAATGTGTAGCAATGCTATATGATGAAGCTGGAGGCAAGAAGCTCCAACTTGAAAGCTGTCGAAATAGTCTAGGTGAAAAAATGATTGTGTAACTAAAGCTAATAACAATTGAATTTACCTGAAATCATATTTTAGGTTTCTGCCCCAAATATTAATATGTTGTTTTTCAGTGTCTAAGTCATGTCCAACTCTTTTGTAACCCTCTGGGCTATAACCAACCAGACTCCTCAGCCCATGGGATTTCCCAGGAAAGAACACTGAAGTGGGTTGGCATTTACTTCACCAGGGAATCTTCCCGACCCAGGGATCAAACCTGTGTCTCCTGCATTGACAGGCAGATTCTTTATCACTGAGTCACCAGGGAAACCCAGATATATACTAGCAGAGTTATAAAAGTTGCAGGTACAAAGCTATGTACTGTTTATCATAGCAAAACCCAAAGCAACCCAAATGTCCTTTGAGAGGAGACTATTTTACAAACTATGGTATGAGTTTGTACCATGGGTGTGCTAAACATTGGGGTGCTATGAGTTATTCAGTGAAATAGAAGTGCCTCTATATACCTCTGTGGAGTGACCTCAAGGATATATTATGTGAGAGAAAGGAAGGCAGAGACACATACATGCACACTACCATTTATCTAAAAGAAGGAGTATTTACTATAGGGACAGAAAGTCAGGGTGAAGAGGAAGAAGCAATAAACCTTCTATGGGTACTCAGGTTTTCATTATTTTAATTTATTTAAAAGCAGATAATTCTGGCATTTTCTATAGTGGGATATCTCCTAGATACAAAAATTTACACTACTTTCACTAATTGTTGATGATTGATTTACACACATTGTTGATGCCAATACTAATATCACAGTTTGGAAAATGTTTTGTATATATTGTTACACAAAGCAAATGAATTATTATGCTGGTGTTCTTGTAAAAAGCATTAGAGAAAGATGATACTTTTTATTGTAACTTTTAAAAAATTAATTAATTTATTTTAATTGGAGGCTAATTACTTAAGATCAAAGAGAGTAAGTAAAACACCTGGCAGTTTAGAACTGGAAATGTCTGTATGGATTAATGATTTATTTTATATTTTCAATGAAATATATATTTTCTAGTTCCACATACTAAAGACTTAGAAATAATGACTAATCTATAAAAATCAGCATTTCTTGTGCACATTTTATGGTATCTAATACTATACCTACCTAAAAGACATTTCAAGTGTAGGGAAATGACTCGTTTCAGGTCTATGGAAGAAACAGCACAAATGCACTTGAAATAATGTGATGTATCAGAAAGAAATGAAGATATTATGGTTACTGAGTTCATGTTGAGAGTTTTCAGCAGCTAACTGGAAGATCTTTCCATTTGTTGAATATGTGATAATTTGGATATCAAAAGGTATATTATAATACATCACTGTTAAATCCATGGCATCATAGTGATAATTTTAAAAAGAGATAGAGGCTTCATTGGTCTACTTTACAATGTGTTAAGAAACAAAGTCATAAATTTTTAACATAAACTTTTCATTTTAGCATGATATTTGATTTATAGAAGAGTTAGAGAGGTACTATGGAGAGTTTCCTTATACCTCTCACTTAGTTTGTTTTATTTAATGTAATGTTGGATTACATTACTTTGGTACATTTATCCAAACTGAGAAACTGACACTAGCATGTTACTGTTAAAAAGAAAATCCAGACTTTGTATTTTACTAGTTTTTCCATTACTGTTTTCCTCTGCTGCAGAATTCAATTCAGAATACTTCAATGCATTTAGTTGAACTCGGGTCTCCTGCATTGCAGGGAGATTCTTTGTGTCTCTGCTGCTCTGCAAGTTTCATCATCTTTGTTTCTCATGACCTCAACGTTAGGATGAATACAAAACAGGTGTTTTGTAGAGTGTTCCCCAGTTTGGATTTGATGCTTTTTTCCTGCTAATTGAGACTATAGAATTTTGGTAAGAATACCATAGAAGTGAAGTGCCCTTCTTATCACATCATACCAGGGTTCCATGATATTCCCATTTAAATAGCTAGTGATAATCTTCATCATCTGGTTAAATTGTTTGCACTTGTCTCATGCATCCAACCTGGACTGGTGATCTGTTTCACACTTGATAATATACATGTTTCAATGCTGTTCTCTCAGATCATCTTACCCTCGCTTTCTCCCATAGAGTCCAAAAGTCTGTTCTATACATCTGTGTCTCTTTTTCTGTCTTGCATATAGGGTTATCATTACCATCTTTCTAAATTCCATATATATGTGTTAGTATACTGTATTGGTGTTTTTCTTTCTGGCTTACTTCACTCTGTATAACGGGCTCCAGTTTCATCCACCTCGTTAGAACTGACTCAAATGAGTTCTTTTTAATGGCTGAGTTATATTCCATTGTGTATACATACCACAGCTTCCTTATCCATTCGTCTGCTGATGAGCATCTAGGTTGCTTCCATGAGACAAGTGCTCGGGGCTGGTGCACTGAGATGACCCAGAGGGATGGGGTGGGGAGGGAGGTGGGAGGGGGGGATCAGGATGGAGAACACATGTAAATCCATGGCTGATTCATGTCAATGTATGGCAAAAACCACAAAAATATTGTAAAGTAATTAACCTTCAACTAATGAAAATAATTGGGAAAAAAAAAAAAAAAACCAAGCCATTAAAAAAAAAAAATCAAAAGGTATAGATTCAAATTCATGCTTGTGAACAATATATATGTGTCTTCTATGTTATAAACTATATTTGATGTGTTTATTTTCCTCAGTAAAAATGTTAAAAGAAAAGTATTAGCAGACTGTTGCATTGTGACTGTTCTTAGGCAAAGTTGAAATTTCATGTATATGTAACTTTGATATGTAATGCAGTGATATAATAAATGAGGTAATCAATTAAAAAATAAAATAAGCTGTAAGTCAACTATACTTCAATAAAATTAAAAAAAATAGTATCTATGATCACTACTGTCACATATACATATGCATAGGAAAAACTCATTATTAGTAGTACTAATTCATTACTAGTAGTACCTTTACACTTTTTTTCAGTTCTGTAATTTAGAGGCTCCTATTGCCTCTGTTATTAAAGCTCAAAGTCCCTTCACTTGTATGACAATATTACATATATGTGTCTCCCTGAGCACAGAAACTCTTCATGTTAAAAACTCCCCAAATGTTATATACTTCTTGTCAATTTCCAAAGAAAAAAAATCATAGTGCATGTCTTCTTTTTTATGTCTAAATTTATTTTATTGAAATAAAATAAGATTGGATGGTTAAAAAAAAAAAAAATTGCTGACAGGTAAAGTGTTTGCAAGGTTTCACCACTGTAAGGTTACAGTCTTTCCATTCCTTAATCTAGTCCAAAGAAGTGAGTCATGAAGTATGGCTCACTCTCCAGATGAGAGGATATCTACATGTATTACTTGGAATTTTGTAAGGAAGATTTGTCTCTTTTATCCTCATTCTTAAATTTAATTTTTTTTGTTTAAATAAATATGAAGAAAAGTGAAAGTGAAAGTCACTCAGTCATGTTTGACTCTTTGTGACCAGAATACCGGAGTGGATAGCCGTTATCTTCTCCAGGGGATCCTCCCAACTCAGTCATCAAATCCAGGTCTCTGAGTAACCAGAGAAGCCCAAGAATACTGCAGTGTGTAGCCTATTCCTTCTACAGCAGACCTTCCCAACCCAGGAATCAAACTGGGTCTCCTGCCTTGCAAGCAGATTCTTTATCAACTGAGTGACATATTCATTTTATACTTTGGGCTACAATCAAAAATTAAATTATTTACTAATTATTTTGTTGTTTCAGTTCAGTTCAGTTAAGTCGCTCATTCATGTCCAACTCTTTGCGACCCCTTGGACTGCAGCATGCCTGGTCTCCCTGTCTGTCACCAACTCCCAGAGCTTGCTCAAACTCATTTCCATCAAGTTGGCAATGCCATCCAACCATCTTATCCTCTGTCATTCCCTTCTCCTCCCACCTTTAATCTTTCCCAGCATCAGGAGTCAGTTCTTTGCATCAGGTGGCCAAAGTATTGGCATTTCAGCTTCAGCGTCACTCAGTCCAATGAATATTCAGGACTGATTTCCTTTAGGATGGACTTGTTTGATCTCCTTGCAGTCCAAGAGACTCTCAAGAGTCTTCTCCAACACTATGGTTCAAAAGCACCATTCTTTGACTATCAGCTTTCTTTATGGTCCAACTCTCATATATAAACATGACTGCTGGAAAAACCATAGCTTTGACTAGACAGTACTTTGTTGGCAAAGCAATGTCTCTGCTTTTTAATACACTGTTTAGGTTGGTCATAGCTTTTCTTCCAAGGAGCAAATGTCTTGATTTCATGGCTTCAGTCACCATCTGCAGTGATTTTGGAGCCCAAGAAAATAAAGTCTGTCACTGTTTCTATTGTTTCCCCATATATTTGCCATGAAGTGATGGGACCATATGCCATGATCTTAAGTTTGTTGAATGTTGAGTTTTAAGCCAACTTTTTCACTCTCCTCTTTCACCTTCATCAAGAGGCTCTTTAGTTCTTCTTCACTTTCTGCCATCTGTGTATCTGAGGTTATTGATATTTCTCCTGGCAATCTTGATTCCAGCCCAGCATTTTGCATGATGTACTTTGCATAGAAGTTAAATAAGCAGGGTAACAATATACAGCCTTGACATACTCTTTTCCCAATGTGGAACCAGTCTGTTGTTCCATGTCCAGTTCTGTTGCTTCTTGACCTGCATACAGATTTCTCATGAGGCAGGTGTAGTGGTCTGGTATCCCCATCTCTTGAAGAATTTTCCACAGTTTGTTGTGATCCACACAGTCAAAGGCTTTGGCATAGTCAATAAAGCAGAAGTAGGTGTTTTTCTGGAATTCTCTTGCTTCTTCAGTGATCCAACAGATGTTGACAATTTGATCTCTGGTTCCTCTGCCTTTTCTAAATCCAGTTTGAACATCTGGAAGTTCTCAGTTCACGTAATGTTAAAGCCTGACTTGGAGAATTTTCAGCATTACTTTGCTAGTGTGTGATATGAGTGCAACTGTGTGGTAGTTTTAACATTCCTTGGCATTGTCTTTCTTTGAAATTGCAATGAACACTGACCTTTTCTGGTCCTGTGGGCACTGCTGAGTTTTCCAAATTTGCTGGCATATTGTGTGCAGCACTTTAACAGCATCATGTTTTAGGATTTGAAATGGATCAATTGGATTACCATCACTTCCACTAGCTTTGTTCATAGTGATGCTTCCTAAGGTCCACTTGACTTCACATTCTAGGATGTCTGGCTCTAGCTGAGTGATCACACCATTGTGGTTATCTAGGTCATGAAGATCTCTTTTGCTTAGTTCTTTTGTGTATTGTTTTTTGCTTACATCAGTCCATCTTTGGACATTTGGAGCTATTGTTATGATACCATCCTTTTGTTTTCTGAATACTCCCATGATTATTGTGAGTTCCCTGGTACCTCAGTTGGTAAAGAATCTGCCTGCAATGCAGAAGACCCAGGTTTGATCCCTGGTTTGGAAGATACCCTGGAGAAGGAAATGGCAACCCACTCCTGTATTCTTGCCTTGGAAATCCCACAGATAGAGGAGCCTGGCAGGCTATATGGGGTCACAAGAATCAGACACCACTTAGTGACTGTACCACCACATGCTTATTGTGGGGCTTCCCTGGTGTCTCAGATGGTAAAGAATATGTCTGCAATGAGGAGACTCTGGTTCAATCCCTAGGTCAGGAAGATCCCTTGGAGCAGAGAATGGATACCCACTCCAGTATTCTTGCCTGTTGCTTTTTGACTTTCATAAAGATTTGTCAGGGGGCAGGTAAGGTTGTCTGGTATTCCTACCTCTTTAAGAGTTTTCCACAGGTTGTTGTGATCCACACTGTCAAAGGTGTTAGCATAGTCAATGAAGTGGAAGTAGTTTTTCCCCTTAGAATTCCCTTGCTTTTTCTATGATCCTATGGATGTTGGCATTTTTTTTTTCCCATTTACTTTTATTAGTTGGAGGCTAATTACTTTACAATATTGTAGTGGTTTTTGTCATACATTGACACGAATCAGCCATGGATTTAAATGTGTTCATCATCCCGATCCCCCCTCCCACCTTCCTCTCCACCTGATCCCTCTGGGTCTTCCCAGTGCACCAAGCCCGAGCACTTGTCTCATGCATCCAACCTGGGCTGGTGATCTGTTTCACCCTAGATAATATACATGTTTTGATGTTGTTCTCTCGAAACATCCCACCCTCGCCTTCTCCTACAGAGTCCAAAAGTCTGTTCTGTACATCTGTGTCTCTTTTTCTGTTTTGCATATAGGGTTATCATTACCATCTTTCTAAATTCCATATATATGCGTTAGTATACTGTATTGGTCTTTATCTTCCTGGCTTACTTCACTCTGCATAATGGGCTCCAGTTTCATCCATCTCATTAGAACTGATTCAAACGAATTCTTTTTAACGACTGAGTAATATTCCATGGTGTATATGTACAACAGCTTCCTTATCCATTCGTTTGCTGATGGGCATTTTGATCTCTGGTTCCTCTGTCTTTTCTAAATCCAACTTGTATATCTGGAATTTCTCAGTTCATGCATTTTAGAAGCATATCTTAAAGGATTTTGAACATTATGTTGCTAACATGTGAAATGAGCACAATTGTGTGGTAGTTTGAACATTTTTGACATTTCCCTTCTGTGGGATTGAAATGAAAAATTACTTTTTCCAGTCCTGTGGTCACTGCTGAGTTTTCCAAATTTGCTGGCATATTGAGTGCATCACTTTTACAGCATCATCTTTTAAGGTTTGAAATAGCTTGGCTGGAATTCCTTCACCTCCACTATCTTTGTTCATAGTAATGCTTCCTAAGGCCCACCTGACTTCATACTCCAGGATGTCTGGCTCTAGGTAAGTGATCACACCATCATGGTTACCTGGGTCATTAAGATCTTTTTTTGTATAGTTCTTCTGTGTATTCTTGCCATCTCTTCTTAATATCTTATGTTTCTGTTAAGTACATACTACTTTTCTTCTAAGGGATTTTTGCCTCGAGTAGTAGATACAACGATCATATGAATTAAATTTGCCCATTCCCGTCCAGTTTTGTTCTCTGATTCCTAAAATGTTGATGCTCATTATTGCCATGTTCTGTCTGACCACATCCTATTTACTTTGATTCATGGACCTAATCTTCCAGGTTCCTATGCAGTATTTTTCTTTACAGCATCAGACTTTACTTTCACCATCAGACACATCCACAAGAGGGCATCGTATCCACTTTGGTTCAAACTCTTCATTCTTTCTGGAGTTATTTCTCCTCTCTTTTCCGGTAACATATTGGATACCTCCTGACCTGGGGGGGGGGGGGGGGGGGGGTATCTTTCAGTGTCTTATATTTTTGCCTTTTCATATTGTTCATGGTGTTCCCAAGGCAAGAATGCTGAGTGGCTTGCCTTTCCCTTCTCAAGTCAACCACGTTTTGTCAGAAGTCTCCAACCATGACCTGTCCAAATTGGGTGGCCCTACATTGCATGGCTTACTGTTTCATCGAGTTACACAAGGCTGTGATCAACGTAATGATTTTAGTTAGTTTTCTGTGATTGTGGTTTCCATACTGTCTGCCCTCTGATGGATGAGGATAAGTGGCTTGTGCCAACTTCTTTATGGGAGGGTCTGGCTGTGGGGAAAACTGGGTTCTTGCTCTGGTGCACAGAGCCATGCTCAACAAATCTTTAATACGATTTTCTGCTCATGAGTGGGGCTTGCTCCCTCCCTGTAGTTTGTCCTGAGGCAGCCGAGTCCTGGAATCTTGTACTCTTCATGGAAGTGCTATAGTCTTTGTTAGGCCTAACGGCGACCTCTTCCAAGAGGGCTTATGCCAGCACACTGCATTCCCTAGGAATGCTGCTGGCAGTGGTCCGGATCCCACAGCAAGCTACTGTGAACCCACGCCTCTCCCCAAGTCTCCCAAACAGCACTCTTCTACTCTGCCATCTAACTTGAAGCCAAAGAAAGCATTATTAATGGTTATTTTGGGGATGTGGTATCATAAGTATTTTTAACCTTCTTTTACACATTTTACATACTTTCAAAATATTCTAAATTAGTCTGTATTGATTTATTGAGGTATGGTTGATTTACAGTATTATATCAATTTCCAGTATACAACATAATGATTCAACATTTTTGTAGATTGTACTCCATTTAAAATTTTATAAAATATTTATTAGATTCTACTTCTGTGCAATATATCCTTGTGCCTTATTTATTTTATTTACTTATTTATTTTACTTTATTTATTTTTTTAATTTATTTTATTTATTTATATTTTTTTATTTTTTTTAAATTTATTTTTATTTATTTACTTTATTTATTTATTTACTTATTTATTTATTTATTTATTTATTTATTTATTTATTTACATAGTAGTTTGTACCTCTTAAGCCCCTCCCCTTATCTTGCATCCTTCCCTCTTACCTATTCCTACTAGTAACCAATTGTTTCTTCCCTGTGTCTGTGAGTCTGCTTCTCTTTTATTAAATTCATGTGTTTTTTTTTCCTTTTAATTCCACATTTAAGTTATAACACACAGTATTTGTCTTTCTGTGCTGATTTATTTCACTCAATTTAATACCTACTTAGTCATTCATGCTGTTGCAAATGGCAAATTTTCATTCTTTTTTAAAGCTGAATAAGATTCCATTGCATGTATGCTGCATCTTATTTATTTATTCATTTGTTGATGGACACTTAAGTTTCTTCCATATCTTGGCTTATGGAAATTATGTTGCTCATTTGTTGATGGACCCTTAAGTTTCTTCCATACTTGGCTTATGAAAATTATGTTGCTATGAATTTTGGGGTGCATGTCTATTTTCCAATTAGTTTCATTTTCTTTGGATATGTAACCAGGGTAGAATTGTTGAATTATATACTAGTTCTATTTTCACTCTTCTTAAGAAACTCCACATTGTTTTCCACAGTTACCATACCAACTACCATTCCCATCAACAGTGTACAGGGTTCCCTTTTCTCCATATACTCACCAATATTTTTTATTTGTGTTCTTTTTGATAATAGCCATTCTGATTGGTGTGAGGTGATATCTCATTTTTGTTTTGATTTGTAGGTTCCTTGTGCATAGCAATGGTGAGCATATTTTCACATGCCATATCTATGTCTTCTTTAAAAAAAAAAGTGTTGGTGTCTTCTGCCCGTTTTTCAATTGGATTGTTGTTTTTGATATTAAGTTATATGAACTGCTCATATATTTTGGATAATGACCCCTTGCCATTCATGTAATTTGCAAATATTTCTTCCCACTCAGTAGGTTGTCTTTATGTTTTCTTGATGGTTTCCTTTGCTGTGTAAAAGCTTTTAAGTTAAATTAAGCCCCATTTTAAATTTTGATTTTGTTTCTTTTGCCTTAGGAAACAGTTCCAAAAAATATTGCTGATTTATATGGACAGGGAGGCCTGGCGTGCTTCAGTCCATGGAGTCACAAAGAGTCACACATGGCTAAGTGACTGAACTGAACTGAACTGAATATCAAAGAGTGTTCTGCCTATCTTTACTTCTAGAAGTTTTAATGATTTTAGTCTTACATTTAATCCATTATGAGTTTATTTTTGTATGTGGTATGAGAAAATGTTCTAATCTCCTCCTTTTATGTGTAGATGCACAGGTTTCCCAGCAGCACTTACTGGAGAGATTATCTTTCCCCTACTGTATATTCTTGACTCTTTTGTCATAGATTAATTGACTGTAAGTATAAGTGCACAGGTTTATTTCTGGGCTCTCTACTCTGTTTTATTGGTCTACATGATTTTTTTTTTTGGGGGGGGCGGTAATACCACACTCTTTTTATTTCTATAGCTTTGTAGTATAGTCTGAAGTCAGAGCACATACCACCTATAGCTCTGTTCTTATTTCTCTAGATTGCTCTGGTTATTCAGGGTCTTTTGTGATCCCATGAAAATTGTAGATATATTTGTTCTAATTCTGTGGACAATGCCATTGGTATTTTGATAGAGATTGCATTGATTTGTAGATTGCCTGAGGTAATATGGTCATTTTAATAATCAGTTTTTCCAGTCCTTGAACATGCTTTATCTTACCATTTGTTCATGTCATCTTCAACTTATTTTTGTCCAGTGTCTTATAGTTTGTTGAGTAAAATTCTTTTATAATACCTTCTTAGATTAATTCCTTATTTTATTCTTTCAATGTAGTTATAAATGAGATTGTATTATGTTTTTGATACTTTGCTGTTAGTGAGTATTTCTGTATATTAGTTTTGTATCCATTCTTAGGTTGTTTATTCTATACATATAAAGAAAGCTAGGATATAGGTCAGACAGATGGTAGACAAAGGAACCACATAGCATCCTGTGGACATGGTTGTATTATGAAAGACTTTTAATATTGTGATGATAGTGATATCCAAATTTTTCTTCATTCTTCTATTAATAAAAAAAGAAAACATATTCTAATGTAAATTTAGTGATATTTATAATAATTTGCATTTATTATGACCCAAAATGGTTTGAACATTAGCTATATATTATTAGTTTAATATATTTGGACATTAAACCAATTGGTGGAGAAAAGTGGTTGAACTTCCTTTGTAATTGGAAGAAATAAAATGTATATAATTGAAATGGACCAAGTACTTCTAGAAGAAGCATAAAAGTATATAGAATATCTTGGTTGGAGTAGAATCCATATCCAATAAGTGAAATTCATGGTAAGACAGAGAAGGAACATATCAGATGGGTAGAGAAATTTGAGCAACACACAGACTAAGCCAATGTGTGAAAAAGTGATTGCATATTTTCTAATAGCAGAGTGTATGTCAATTCTTAGGTAAACCATGGAAATTTGGATATTAAGAAGCAGAAAATAAAGAATATTTTGATTTAATTTTTTTCATAAGAGGAAAATCTTTAAAATTTTCCCTAAAATATTGTTTTTATAATTTATTAATAAAATCTAGTAGCATGTTCTGTATCTTCCAGCATGTTTTTATTTATTAATAGCTTGTGAGAGAGCAGTTTGATCAAATACATTTCATTAGTTTTGAAATTTTGCTTTCATTCTTTAAGATACAGGCATTTGAAGATCTGGTTATAATTTTGGTTTGTTTTGGTACTGGTTTTAATGGCCAGCAAAGTTGAAAATAAATGTATACAGATCCAAATGGGACAAGTTTACTGTATTGTTTACTGTATCCACTCATCATATTTATTTTTTGATTGATCCAACCAACAAGTTACTCAAACTCTGTGTGTTGAAACCTTGCATTTAATTTTTTTTAATGAGAACTCTTAGTATTTATCCTCTTAACAGTTTTTGCATACAACATAGAGCAATGTTACTTACATTTATCATGTTATGTATTACATCCCTAGTACTTAATTATCTTGACACTGGAAGTTTGTACTTTTGATTGCCTTCATTCAGTTTCCCCTCCCCTTGATTCCCTCCTCTAGTATCTGAAAATCTGATCTTATTCTGAGTTCGTTTGTTTGTTTTTTAGTATAATTAACCTAAAGTACTATGCCAGTTCCTGGTACATAATATAGTGATTTAATATTTCTATGCATTTCAAAATGGCCACTTGGTTATGATAAGCTTGTTTATGAAATGTCACCAAATAAAGATGTTACATGATTATTGACTATGTTCTTCATGCTGTACATTCTATAACAATACCAGTTATTTGTGGTCTTTTTGATAATAGAAATTCTACCAGGTGTGAGATGATACCTCATAGTGGTTTTGATTTGATTTCCCTTATGATTAGTGGTGTTAACTGTCTCTTCATATGCCTCTTGGCCATCTGCATGCATTTTCTGGAAAAAAAAAAATGTCTATTAAGGTCTTCTTTCCACTTTTTAATAGGTTTTCTTTTCCGTGTTGACTGATGTGAGTTCTTTGTATACTTTGAATATTAATGCCTTATGGGATATATTGTTGGTAAATATCTTCTCAAATTCAGTAGGTGACCTTTCCTTTCTATCGATAGCTTGTTTTGCTCTACAAAAGCTTCTTAGTTTGATGTAGTTCCATTTGTTTACTTTTGTTTCTGTCTCCCTTGACTGGGGAGATATATCCATATTTATTAGCAAGGCCAATATCAAAAAGTGTACTGCTTATGTTTTCTTCCAGAACTTTTATGATCTTAAGTGTCACATTTAAGTCTTTAATCTACTTCAAATTGATTTGTGTGCATGGTGTCAGGGAGAAGTCCAGTTAGATTCTTTTGCATGTAACTGTCCAGTTTTCCCAACAACATTTACTTCAGAGGATATCTTTCTCGTATATTTATTTCTGAGCTCCTATTCTGTTCCATTGATTATCTGTCTGGTTTTGTGCAAGTATCATATTTGTTTTATTATTGTAACTTTGCAGAATAGTTTGGAGTCAGGGAGCCTGATATTTCCAGCTTTATTTATCTTTCTCAAAATCGTTTTGGCTATTCAGATGTTTTTGTGATTCCACAAAAACTTTAGTACTATTTGTTTTAGTCCTTGAGGGTGGAGAAGTCATTTTATTTTGGTAAAGATTACATGAAACCTGTAGATTGCCTTTGGAAGAATACTGATATTAAAAATACTAATTCTTCCAATCCATGAACACAGTATACCTTTCCATCTATTTTTGTAATCTTCAATTTCTTTTGCCAATGTGTCTTCTGAGTACCTGTCTTTTACCTTCTAAGTGAGACTTATTCCCAGGTATTTTATTCTTGTTGATGTGATTGCAAATGATATTATTTTGTTAATTTTTATTTCTGATAGTTTCTTGTTAAAGTATAGAAATGCAGCAGATATATTAATCTTGAATACTAGAGTTTTACTGAATTCATTGATGAATTCTAGGAGCTTTGGGTGATGTTTTTGGGATTTCTTAAATATAGTATGATATCACGTGCAAAAAATAGTTATATTAGTACTTCTTCCTTCCTTCCTAACCTGCATTCTATTTATTTCTTTTTCTTTTCTGATGGCTGGAGCTAGGACTTTCAAAGTGATATGACAAAGAATAGCATCCTAGTTTCGTTCCTGATCTTAGAGGAAATATTTCCAGTTTTTCACTACTGAGTATGATAGTTGTGTATTTGTGTTATTTGGTTTTTATTATCTTGAAGTATGTTCCCTCTGAACTCAGTTGAGTGCCTTTATTATAAGTGGATGCTGAACTTTGTCAAAAGCTTTTTTTTTTTTCATCTGTTGAGATAATCATATGATTTTTCTTTAAAAAAAATTTGTATTAGAGTACAGTTGACTTGCAATGGTATGTTAGTTTCTGCTATACAGCAAAGTTAATCAGTTGTGCATATGCACAAACATACTCTTTTAAGATTCTTTTCCCATATTGGTCACTGCAGAGTACTGAGAGAAGTTCCCAGTCTTATACTGTAGCTCTTTAATAGTTATCTATTCCGTATATAGTAGTGCAGCAGCCGCAGCGGTGTGCACATATCCATCACAGCTTCCTAGTTTATCCTCACTTCCCCTGCCACTTTTTCCCTCTGGTAAACATAAGTTTATTGTTATATCTGTGACTCTATTTCTGTTTTGTAAAGAAATTCATGTGTTCCATGCCTATTGTTGAAAATTGGGGTGCATGCATCATTTTGAATTATGGTTTTCTCTGGATATATGCCTGAAATAGGGATCGCATGATTATACGGTAGCTCTATTTTTTTAAGAAACAGTCATACTATTCTCCATAGTGGCTATACCATTTTAAATTCTGACCAGCAGTGTAGGAGGGTTCCCATTTCTCCACACTCTCTACAGAACTTACTGTTTGCAGATTTTTTTATGATGGCTATTCTTAGTGGTGTGAGATTACATCTCACTGCAGTTTGATTTGCATTTTTCTAATAATTAATGATGCTGAGCTTTTTTTTCCCCTATGCTTTTTGGCCATCTGTGTATCTTCTTTGGAGAAATATCTGTTTAGTTCTGCCATTTTTGGATTGGGTTATTTGTTTTTCTGGTATCAAACTGCATGAGCTGTTTGTATATTTTGGGTATCAATTGTTTGTCTATTGCATGGTTTGCAGGTATTTTTTCTTATTCTAAGGATTGTCTTTCTGTTTTGTTTTTCATTTCCATTTCTATGCAAAAGATTTTAAGTTTAATTAGGTCCCTCTTGTTTACTGTTGTTTTTATTTTCATTACTCTAGGAGATGGATCAAAACATATCTTGCTGCAATTTGTGCCAGAGAATGTTCTGCCTATATCTTCTACTAAAATTCTTATGCTATCTGGCCTTATATTTAGGTCTTGAATCCATTTTGAATTTATTTTTGTGTATGGTTTCAGGGAGTCTTCTAAATGTATTTTTTGACATGTAGCTGTTCAGTTTCTCCAGAACCATTTACTGAAGAGATTGCCTTTTTCCCATTGTTGCCTCCTTTGTCTTATGGTGACCATATGTGCTTGAGAGTAACTCTGAAATTTCTGTTCTATTCCATTGGTCTATATTTCTGTTTTTGAGCCAGTTCCATAATGTCTTGATTACTGTAGCTTTGTAGTATAATCTTAAGTCAGGAAGCCTGATCTCTCCAGGCTCCATTTTTCTTTCTCAAGATTGCTTTGACTATTGGGGGTCTTTTATGTTTCCATAAAAACTGTAAAATGTTTTGTTGTAATTCTGTGCAAAACCCCACTGATACTTTGATACAGATTACACTTAATCTGCTGTTGCTTTGGGTAGTACAATCTTTTTCAAAATATTGATTCTTCCAATCCAAGCACATGGTATATCTCTCCATCTGTGTCATTTGTATTTTTTTTTCTTTCATCAATATCTTACAGTATTCTGACTACAGGTCTTTTGCAGCCTTAAGTCATTTTATTCATAGATTCCATAGATATCTTATTCCTTTTGCTGGGATGAAAAATGGGATTGTTTCCTTAATTTCAATTTATAATCTTTCATTGATAGTGTATAGAAATACAAGAGATTTCTGTGTATTAATTTTGTATCCTACATATTTACCAAATTCATTGATGAGCTCTAGTGATTTTCTGGTATCATTTTTAGGATTTCCTGTATATAATATATCATCTGCAAAGAGTGAAACTTTTATTTCTTATTTTTCAAATTGTATTCCTTTTATATATTTTTCTTCTCTTATTTACATGTCTAGGACTTCTAAGATTGTGTTGAAGAAAGGTGTCAAGAGTGGAAAACCTATCTTATTCCAGATCTTACAGGAAATGTTTTCAGTTTTTCAGTATTAAGAATATTTGCTATGGGTTTGTTATATATGGCCTATATTATATTGAAGTAGGTTCACTCTATACCCACTTTCTGTATAGTTTTTATCACAAATGGGTGCTGAGTTTTGTCATTATCATATGACTTTTATTCAATTTGCTAGCATGATGTATCATGGTGATTGATTTACATATATTGAAGAATCCTTGCATTCCAGGGATACATCATACTTGACCATGGTGTATGATCCTTTCAATGTGTTGCTAGATTTTGTTTGCTGTTGCTGGATTCTATGTTCATCAGTGATATTGGCCTGTAATTTTCTCTTTTTTGTGGTACTTTTGTCTTGTTTTGATATCAGGGTGTTACTGGCCCTGTAGAATGAACTATGGAGTATTTTTTCCTCTGAAACTTTTTGGAATAGTTTCAGAAGTATAGGTTTTAACTCTTCTCTAAATGTTTAATATAATTATCTTATGAAGCCAGGTGGTGCTAGACTTTTGTTTGCTGGAAATTTCTTAATCACACTTTCAATTTCTGTACTTGTGATTGGTCTCTTTGTATTTTCTATTTCTTCCTGGTTCAGTCTTGGAAGGTTGTACCTTTCTAAGAATTTCTCCATTTTTTCTTTGTTGCATATTTTATTGGTGTATAGTTGCTTGTAGTAGTGTCTTATGATCTTTTGTATTTTTGTGGAGTCAGTGTAACATCTCCTTTTTCATTTTTAATTTTATTGATTTGAATCTTCTGCCATTTTTTTTATTGATGAGTCTAGCTTAAGGTTTATCAGTTTTGTTTATCTTCCCAAAGAACTTTTAGTTTCATTGATCTTTGCTATTGTTTTCTTTGTTATTATTTCATTTACTTTATGCTCCAGGCTTAATGATTTCATTCCTTCTGCTAATTTTGGGTTTATTTGTTCTTCTTTTTCTATTTCCCTTAGACATGGTGAGTTTCTTTATTGGGGATTTTTCTTATTTATTGAGGTAAGATTTTATTTTTATAAACTTTTCCTTTCTTTTTTCCAATTTCCAAAAGAATTGTTTCTGCTGCATCCCATAGGTTTTTGTATTGTTAAATTTTCATTGTGATTTGCTTCTAGCATTTTTTTAGCTTTCTCTTTTAGTTTTTCAATGATCAAATGGTTATTTACTAATAATGCTTAGCTTCCATGTGTTTGAAGTTTTTATAGGTTTTTTTTTTTCCCTGTAATTAATTTCTAATCTTACAGCATTGTGGTCCAAAATGATACTAGATTTCAGTTTTCTTAAATGTATTAAGGCTTAATTTGTGGCCCAATATGTCATTTGTGCTGGAGAATGTTCCATGTGTGCTTGAGAAGAAATTGTATTCTGCTACTTTTGGATGGAATGCCTTATAAATACCAATTAAGTCTATCTAGTATAATTTATCATTTAAGATGTTTATTTCCTTATTAATTTTCTGTCTGGAAGATCTGTCCACCGGTGAATGTGGGGTGTTAAATTCTCCCACTATTATTGTGTCACGTAAATTTCCCCTTTTTTGACTGTTAGCATTTGCCTTATATGTTAAACTGCTCTTATGTTGGCACATTCATATTTACAATTGTTGTATCTTCTCCCTAGATTGATCCCTTGATCACTATGTAGTGTCCTTCCTTGTCTCGTGTAACAGTCTTCATTTTACAGTCTGTTTTTTTCTGATAGAAGTATTGTCACTCCACCCTTTTTCACTTTCCATTTGCATTGAATATCTTTTTCCGTGCCCTCACTTACAGTTCATATGTGTCCCTAGATCTAAAGTGGATCTCTTCTAGAGAGCATATATATGGGTCTTGTTTTGTATTCATTCAGCCAGTCTATGTCTTTTGCTTGGAGCAGTTAATTTATTTACATTTAAGGAAATTATGCCATTTTCATGGTTTTGAGATTTTTTTCCTTTTTTAAGTTCTTTCTTCTTCCTTTCCTCTTTTGTTCTCTTCTCTTGTTAAATGACCATCTCTAGTGTAATTGGATTGCTGTTTCTTTTTTTTGTTGCTTATCTATTGTATTTTTTGGCTTGCATTTTCAGCCAGGTTTTGATATAGCAGTCCCTCTCTCTCTATGTATAAATATAATTACACACACACACAGTTGTGGTCAGTTGCTGGTCTCTTAATTTCAAAAGTAAATTCCCATTTCCTGCACTTGTACTCTCCTCTTGTGACAGTTGCTGGTTTTGATATCATTGTGTGTGGACCGTTTCCTGCTTTTACTCTATTTTTGCTTTCACCGATGAGATTTCCCATTTGTGTTTTTCTTGTTTTCTTGTGACCTTTTTCTACCTCCTACCTAGAGAAATGTCTTCAACATTTCTTGTAAAGCTGGTTTGGTGGTGCTTAATTTTCTTAGCTATTGCTTGTCTGTAGTTTCTGATTTTTCTATCAAATCAGAATGTGAGCTTTGCTATTTAGGACATTCTTGGTTGTAGATTCTTCCCTTTCATTACTTTAAATATATTGTGCCACTCCGTTTTGACTAGTAGAGTTTCTGCTGAGAAATTAGCTGATAACCTTACAGAAATTCCCTTGTAAATTGTTTGTTGCTGTTCCTTTGTTGGTTTTAATATTTTTAAATTGATGTATTTATTTTAATCAGAGGCAAATACTTTATAATATTGTGGTGGTTTTTGCCATACATTGACATGAATCAGCCATGGGAGTGCATGTGTCCCACCAACCTGAAACCTCCCTCCCAACTTCCTCCCCATGCCATCCCTCTGGGTTGTCCCAGAGCACCAGCTTTGAGTGCTCTGCCTTATATATCTAACTTGCACTGATCATCTATTTCACATATGGTAATATACATGTTTCAATGTTTTTCTCTCATATCTTCCCACCCTCTCCTTCTATCACATAATCCAAAAGTCTGTATTAACATCTGTGTCTCTTTTGCTGTCTTGCATATAAATTTTCGTTACCATTTTTCTAAATTCCATACACAGGTGTACTGTATTGGTGTTTCTCTTTCTGGCTTACTTCACTCTGTATAATAAGTTCCAGTTTCATCCACCTCATTAGAACTGACTATAAGGTGTTCCACTGAGTAATATTTCATTGTGTACATATACAATGTCATTATCCATTTGTCTGTGGATGGACATCTAGGTTGCTTCCATGTCCTAACTATCGTAAACAGTGCTTCAATCAACATTGAGGTACATGTGTCTCTTTCAGTTCTGGTTTCCTTGGTGTGTATGCCCAGCAGTGGAATTTCTGGGTCATATGGCAGTTCTATTTCCAGTTTTTTAAGGAATCTCCACACTGTTCTCCATAGTGGCTGCACTAGTTTGCATTCCCACCAACACTGTAAGAGGGTTCCCTTTTCTCCACACCCTCTCCAGCATTTATTATTTTTAGACTTTTTGATGACAGCCATTCTCACTAGTGCGAGAGGATACCTCATTGTGATTTTGATTTGCATTTATCTGATAATGAGGATGTTGAGCATCTTTTCATGTATTTATTAGCCATCTGTATGTCTTCCTTGGAGAAATGTCTGTTTAAGTTCTTTGGCCCATGTTTTGATTGGGTTCTTTATTTTTCAGTATTAAGCTTCATAAGCCACTCGTATATTTTGGAAATTAATTCTTTGTCAGTTGTTTCATTGGCTATTATTTTTTCCCATTCTGAAGGATGCCTTTTTATCTTGCTTATTAGTTTTCTTCATTGTGCAAAAGCTTTTAAGTTTAATCATGTTCTATTTATTTTTGTTTTTATTTCCATTACTCTGGGGGGAATTTTGCTGTGATTTATTTCAGAGAGTGTTCTGCCTATGTTTTCCTCTAGAGGTTTTGTAATTTCTGGTCTTACATTTAGATCTTTAATCCATTTTGAATTTATTTTTGTGTATTGTGTTAGAAAGTGTTCTAGTTTCATTCTTTTACATGTGGTTGACCAGTTTTCCCACCACTACTCGTTAAAGATATTGTCTTTTCTCCATTGTATATTTTTTCCTCCTTTGTCAAATAAAAGGTATCCATAGGTGCTTGGATTTCTCTCTGGGCTTTCTATTTTGTTCCATTGATCTATATTTCTGTCTTTGTGCCAGTACCATAATATCTGATGACTGTAGCTTTGTAGCATAGTCTGAAGTCAGGCAGGTTGATTCCTCCAGTTCCATTCTTCTTTCTCAAGATTGCTTTGGCTATTTAAGGGTTTTTTGTGTTTCCATACAAATTGTGAAATTATTTGTTCTAGTTCTGTGAAAAGTCCCAATGGTAGCTTGATAAGGATTATGTTTAATCTATAGATTGCTTTGGGGAATATACTCATTTTCACTATGCTGATTCTTCCAATCCATAAACATGATATATTTTCCCATTTATTTGTGTCGTCTTTGATTTCTTTCATCAGTATTTTATAGCTTTCTATACACAGGTCTTTTATTTCTTTAGGTAAATTTATTCCTAAGTATTTTATTCTTTTTGTTGCAATGGTAAATGGATCATTTCCTTAATTTCCCTGTTTTCTCATTGCTAGTGTATAGGAATGCAAGGCATTTCTTTGTATTAATTTTATATCCTGTAACTTTACTACATTCATTGATTAGCTCTAGTAGTTTTCTGGTGGTGTCTTTAGGGTTTTCTATGGATTACAGAGGATGTAATCCCCTGTACACCTGTACACCTCTGATGTAATCAGTTGGATGGCATCACCGACTCAATGTACATGGGTTTGATTAAACTCCTGGAGTTGGTGATGGACAGAGAGGCCTGGCGTGCTGCAGTCCATGGTGTCACAGAGAGTTGGACATGACTGGGTGACTGAACTGAACTGGCTGATTCATCATTTTCATCTTTTAATTGGATTATTTGCATTTTTGCTATTGACTTGCATGAGTTCATTATCTGTTTAGTATCTTAACCCCTTATCAAGATACATGGGTGGCAGATATTTTCTACCATTCTATAAGTCACCTTTTCAATTTATTTATTGTTCCTTTTGCTATACAGAAGCTTTTCAGTTTGATGTAGTCCCATTTACTTGTTTTAGCTTTTGTTGCCTGTGATTTTGTGTCTTATCTAAGAAATCATTGTCAAGATCTATACCAAGTAGCTGTTTCCCTAAGTTATCTTCTAGGACTTTTATAGCTTCTTACATTTAAGTCTTGATTCATTTCAAGTTAACCTTTTTGAGTAGTGTAAAATAGGGGTCTAACTTTATTATCTTGTCTGTTGGTCACCAGTTTTCCCAGCAACATTTATTGAAGAGATTATTAGTTTTTCAGGTGTGTTTTCTTGGCATCCTTGTCAAAATTAAATTCCTTTATATACATTGGTATATAAATAAGCTCTCTTCTGTTCCACTGATCTGTTTCTATTTTTATGTCAATACTACACTGTTTCAATTGCTTTGTAATACTGCTTAAAATCAAGGAAGTATGATGCCTCTGAGTTTGTCCTTCTTCCTTAAGATTGGTTTGGTTACTTGGGGTCTTTTGTGCTTCTGTACACATTTTAGTATAGTTGTTTTCTATTTCTGTGAAAAATGCCATTAGAATTTTGATAAGGATTACACTGAATCTATAGATCACTTTGGTTTCTATATACATTTTCACAACATGGATTCTTCCTTTAAAGAACATGGGACATCTTTCAATTTATTTGTTTCTTCTTTAATTTCTTTGATCAAGCTATTATGTTTTTCAGTGTAAAGTCTTTCATCACTTTGAGTAAATTTACTCTCAAGTATTTTATTTTTTTAATGCCATTGTGAATAGGATTGCCTTATTAATTTCTCACTGTTAATATATAGAAACACAATTGATTATTGTATGATAATTTTGTAACCTAAAACTTTACTGAATTCACTTAGTAATTTCAACAGCTTTTTAAAAAAAGTTGCAATAATTTTCCATATATATGATTGCATATTCTGCAAACAGAAATAATTTTGCTTATTCCTTTTCAAATGGATGCTTTTTTTTCCCCCCTTGCCTGATTGCTATGGCTCAGACTATCAGTATTATGCTCAATAGAAATGGTGAGCATGGACATTCATGTATTATTCCTGATCTTAGAGGAAAAGATTTTGACTTTTCACTAAGTTTGATATTAGTTGTTATATATGACTTTTATTATATTGGGGCATATTCCTTCTTTTTCCAATTTCTTGAGAGTTTTTAATCATGAAACAATGTTGTATTCTGTCTAATGATTTTTCTGGATCTATTGTGATGATTGGGCTTCCCTCATAGCTCAGTTGGTAAAGAATCCGCCTGCAATGCAGGAAACCCCAGTTTGATTCCTGGGTTGGGAAGCTCCCCTGGAGAAGGGAAAGGCTACCCACTCCAGTTTTCTGGCCTGGAGAATTCCATGGACTGTATAGTCCATGGGGTCACAAAAAGTCGGACAAGACTGATATGACCTTATCATTTTTTTTGTTAATGTGGTATATCAATCACATTGAATGGTTTGCATATATAAGCTGATCCTTGCATTAAGGATGAAGCCCTTTCATCATAATGCATAATCTTTTTAATTTGCTCTTGAATTCAGTTTGTTAGTACTTTATTGAGGATATTTGCATATATGTTCATCAAGGATATTAGCCTATGTCTTTTCTTCACTTGTGTTTTTATCTGGTTTCACTATCAGGGTAATGTTGGGCTTGTAAAATGAGCTATATGTGGAGGCAAAAATAGACAGTAATGAAATAATAGTAAGCATCTCAAAGCTCCACTCTAAATGACAGATAGTGTATTCAGACAGAATATCAATAGGAAAATAAATTGATTAGAGCAAATGGATTTAACTGCCACGTGATGAGTATTCCATCCAACAACTGTAGAATATGCATTTTTTTTTTCAAATTGCACCTTCTAAGGATAGATCTAAATCAAAAAATAAGTATTAACAAATGTAAGATGATTCCATAAACTGCAAAACAACAATACCAAATAAATTCTCATACTGTTAAGAACATTCTAGGAAACACAATAAATTTCCCAATCTGGGGATTTGGCAAAGGGACTGAAAACCCCCAGGGAATTTGACTTTGGAGGCCAGTTGGATTTAACTACAGAAGTTACATAGGACTGTGGAAACAGACTCTTGGAGGGTACAAAAACAAAACAAAACAAAAAAACACCTTGTGTGCACCAGAACCCAGGAGAAAGGAGCAGTGACCCGATAAAAGACTGACCCAGGCTTGCCTGTGAGTGTCCAGGAGTCTCTAGTGCAGAAGTAGGTTGACAGTAGCCTGCTGAAGGGTAAGGGTCACTGAATACAACAGTGCATACACACGACCTTTTGAAGGAGTTCACCATTACCTTCATTACCCTTCTTTTAGCTTGGTCTCATGTCAAACAACAGGGAGGGAAAACATCCCTGCCCATCAAAAGAAAATTGGATTAAAGATTTAATGAGCAGGACCCTGCCTATCAGAATAAGACCCAGTTTCCCCCACAGTCAGTCTCTCCCATCAGGAAGCTCCACAAGCCTCTTTTCCTTGTGCTTCAGCAGGCAGACAGACTGAAAACCACATTCACAGAAAACTAATCAAACTGATCGAATGGACCACAGCCTTGTCTAACTCAATGAAACTATGAGCCATGCCATGTAGGATCACCCAAGATGGACTGGTTACAGTGGAGAGTTCTGATAAAATGTGGTCCACTGGAGAAGGAACTGGCAAGCCACTTCAGTATTCTTTCCCTGAGAACCCCATGAACAGTATGAAAAGGCAAAAATATATGACACTGAAATATGAACTCCCTAGGTCTGTAGATGCCCAATATGCTACTGGAGAAAAGTGGAGAAATAACTCCAGAAAGAATGAAGAGACAGAGCCAAAGCATAAACAATGCCCAGTTGTGGATGAGACTGGTGATAGAACTAAAATCTGATGTTGTAAAGAACAATATTGTATAGAAACCTGGAATGTTAGATCCATGGATCAAGGTAAATTGGAAGTGGTCAAACAGGAGATGACAAGAGTAAACATCGACATTTTAGGAGTCAGTGGACTGGAATGGGTGAATTTAATTCAGATGACCATTTTGTTTACTACTGTGGGCAAGAATCCTTTAGAAAAAATGGAGTAGCCCTCATAGTCAACAAGTCTGAAATGCAGTACTTGGGTACAATTTCAAAAACGACATAATGATCTCTGTTCCTTTCCAAGGCAAACCATTCAACATCAGTAACCCAAGTATATGTGTCAACCAGTAATGCTGAGGACTGAAGTTGAACAGTTATATGAAGACATACAAGATCTTCTGGTGCTAATGCCCCAAAAGATGTCCTTTTCTTCATAGCAGAATGGAATGCAAAAGTAGGAAGTCAGTAGATACCTGCTGCTGTTGCTAAGTCACTTCAGTCATGTCCGACTCTGTGAGACCCCAATAGATGGCAGCTCACCAGTCTCCCCCGTCCCTGGGATTCTCCAGGCAAGAACACTGGAGTGGGTTGCCATTTCCTTCTCCAATGCATGAAAGTGAAAAGTGAAAGTGAAGTCGCTAAGTTGTGTCCGACTCTCAGCAAACCCATGGACTGCAGCCTACCAGGCTCCTCCATCCATGGGATTTTCCAGGCGAGAGTACTGGAGTGGGGTGCCGTCGCCTTCTCCAAGGATACCTGTAGTAACAGCCAAATTTGGTCTTGTAGTACAAAATGAATCAGGGCAAAGGCTAACAGAGTTTTGCCAAGAGAATGCACTGGGCATAGCAAACACATTCTTCCAATAACACAAGAGATGACTCTACACATGGACATCACCTGATGGTCAATGTTGAAATCAGATTGTACCCAAAGATGGAGAAACTCTATACAGTCAGCAAAAACAAGACTGGGAGTTGACTGTGGCTCAGATCATGAACTCCTTATTACAAAACTCATACTTAAATTGAAGAAAATAGGGAAAAATCAATAGACCATTCAGGTATGACCTAAAACAAATCCCTTATGATTATACAGTAGAAGTGAGAAATAGAGTCAAGGGATTAGATCTGATAGACAGAGTGCCTGAAGAACTATGGATGGAGGTTCATAACACTGGACAGGAGACAGTGATCAAGACACTTTCCAAAAAAAGAAATGCAAAAAGGTAAAATGGTTGTCTGAGGAGGCCTTGCAAATAGCTGAGGAAAGAAGAGAAGCAAAAGACTAACAAGAAAAGGAAAGATATACCCCTTTGAATGCAGAGTCCCAAGGAATAGCAAGGAGATATAAGAAAGTCTTCCTCAGTGGTCAATGCAAAGAAATAGAGGAAAACAATAGAATGGGAAAGACCAGAGATATCTTCAAGAAAATTAGAGATATCAAGGGAACATTTCATGCAAAGATGGCACAATTAAGGACATAATTGGTATGGAAATAACAGAAGCATAAGATATTCAAAAGAGGTGGCAAGAATATACAGAAAAGATATTTATGACCCAGATAGCCATGATGGTGTGATCACTCACCTAGAGCCAGATATCCTGGAATGTGAAGTCAAGTGGGCCTTAGGAAGCATCGCTACAAGCAAAGCTTGGAATTCCAGTTGAGCTATTTCAAATGCTGAAAGATGATGCTGTGGAAGTGCTGCACTCAATATGCCAGCAAATTTGGAAAACTCAACAGTGTCCACAGGACTGGAAACAGTCAGTTTTCATTCCAGTCTAAAAGAAAGGCAATGCCAAAGAAGATTCACACTACCACACAATTGTACTCATCTCACACACTAGGAAATTAATGCTCAAAATTCTACAAGCCAGGTTTCAACATTACACAAACTGAAATTCCAGATGTTCAAGTTGTATTTAGAAAAGGCAGAGGAACCAGAAATCACTGAGTGACTGAGCTGAACTGAACTGAGCTGAAGATGCTTGAAGTTTTATCAAACATATGTTTGTTATGATTAAATTAATTATTTAATTTTTCAACCATAATGGAAATTGATGTGTTAGGAAATCTGGCAAAATCATAAATACATCAAAATTAAACAGTGTACTTCTGTACAACCAATGTGTCACGAAAAGAAAGCAAAAGGAAGATAAAAAGAATTTTGAGACATAAGCTAATGGAATCCAATAAAGCAATACTTTTGGGATTCAGCAAAAGCAGTCCTAAGCAAAAGAAAGTTTATAAATGCCTTTATTAAGAAAAAAAAAAAAAACACAAAACTCAAAAAAGGAAGCATGTTTACTCCAGAAGAAATGAAGAAAGGAAGAACAATCTAAGAGTACATTTGCAGAGGAAGGAAATAATAAATATTTGTGCTGAAATAGGAGAAATAGAAACAAAGACATAAAATAAAAAAGACCAATAAACTAACAGTTGTTTTTTAAAAGGTAAATACAATTGACAAAGTGCTAACTAGGTTAAGAAAAAGATACACTTCTCAAATTAATAAAATTATAAACAAGTGATGGCACAGAAATACAAAGGATCATGAGAGTATGTTATGATTGATTATTAGCCAGAAAATTAGATAATTTGGAAAAAATAAATTCCTAAAAATATTCAGCTCACCAAAACTGAATCATGATGTAATAAAAAATTTAAACAGATCAAGAATGAGCAAGGAGGTTAATCAGTAATAAAAAAAAATTCTCCCCAAAGAAAGTTCGAAATGAGATAATTTTATAGGTAAAGTCTATGAAAAAAATAGAATACTTTATCTTAATTCTTCTTATCAAAGAGAATAAATGAAGAACAAATACTTCTAAATGTATTATTTAAATTTTTAATATATATAGGTTCGGAAAAAGCATAGTCTATGTTATTTGCATGCATGGGCTATATGTTAAAGTTGTCAACTGCTGCTACAAAACATTGACGAAGAAGTGTGAAAATGATACAAAGAAATAAAAATTGCCAAAACAATTGTGAGAAAAAAGTAGCTAAACTGGAGGCGTTATTCTCTCTGACTTCAAGCTATGCTACAAAGATACAGTAATCAAAAGCTGCTGCTGCTGCTGCTGCTAAGTCGCTTCAGTCCTGTCCGACTCTGTGCGACCCCACAGACGGCAGCCCACCAGGCTCCCCTGTCCCTGGGATTCTCCAGGCAAGAACACTGGAGTGGGTTGCCATTTCCTTCTCCAACGCATGAAAGTGAAAACTGAAAGTGAAGTCGCTCAGTTGTGTCCAACTCTTAGCAACCCCATGGACTGCAGCCTACGAGGCTCCTCCGTCCATGGGATTTTCCAGGCAAGAGAACTGGAGTGGGGTGCCATTGCCTTCTCTGAATCAAAAGCTAACATCACAAAAATCAATGTAACAGAATAGAGAGCCCAGAAATAAAACAAGAAGAGACTTCACAGATACAGAAACAAACTCCTAGTGGGGAGAGGAAATAGGGGTGGGGCAAGGTAGAGATATAAGCTTAGGAAGTACAAAACTTTATTTAAAATACAAAAGCTATAGGGATATATTCTAAAGAACAGGGAAATATGACAGTTGTTTTGTAATAAATGTGTGGATTTTAATTTTTAAAAAATTGAATCACTCTATAGTAACTGAGCTAATATAATATTGTACATCAATTCTACTCAATAAATATAAAATAGAGTAAAATAAATTGCCTTCCACTAATAGTAAACCAAACTGTATTTATGTCATTCTAATACCATGCTCCTATTATTCATTTCTTTCCTTGTAGGTATAAGCCAAATTCGATTTTTTGTGAAATGTAATTTATAAACTTAGGTTGTTAGTAGGAATATGAAAGTGAAAGTGTTAGTCTCTCAGCTGTGTCCAACTCTTTGCTACCCCATGGACTCTAGCCTGCCAGGCTCCTCTGTCTATGGTTTTCTCCAGGCGAATATACTGGAATGGGTTGCCATTCCTTCCTCCAGGGGATCTTCCCAACCCAGGGATCAAACCCAGGTCTCCTGCATTGCAGGCAGATTCTTTACTGTCTGAGCCACAAGGGAAGCCATGTAAGAATACTGCTATTGTTGTCCGGTCACTCAGTCGTGTCTAACTCTTTGAGATCCCATGGAATGCAGCACACCAGTGTTTCAGGTCCTTCAAGATTTCCCAGAGCTTGCTCAAACTCATGTCCATCGAGTCAGTGATGTCATCTAACCATCTCATCTTCTGTCATCCCCTTCTTCTCCTGCCTTCAATCTTTCCCAGCATCAGGGTCTTTTCTAATGAGTTGGCTCTTCGCATCAGGTGGTTAAGGTATTGGAGCTTCAGTTTCAGCATCAGTCCTTCTAATGAATATTCAGGATTGATTTTGTTTACGATTGACTGGTTTGATCTTGCAGTCCAAGGAATTCTCAAGAGTCTTCTCCAACACCACAGTTCAAAAGCATCCATTCTTTGGCACTCAACCTTCTTTATGGTCCAACTGTCACATCCATACATGACTATTGAAAAAACCATAGCTTTGACTATATGGATCTTTGTCAGCAAAGTGATGTCTCTGCTTTTTAATATGCTGTCTAGTTTTGTCATATATTTTTATTTTAGAACAAATAATTTTACAGATCACAAATAAAGTACCTAAGAAAAGAAAGACAGGAATTAAAGACTGTGAGTACGTTAAAAGAGTTGGTCTAAGTGATGAGTCTATGGGTGTTTATTTTTTTCTGAGTCATAAAATTTTTGTCTTTTGCAACATTCTAAAATAAACATTTCCATAACAATAAGAAAAAGAAAACACAATAAATATATAATTTATACATGTTCATAGTTGATAACAAGCCTCTGTTACTGAGGTAAGGACTTCCTTGGTGGCATCGTGGACGAGAATCCACCTGCCAATGCAGGGGCCATGGGTTTGATCTCAGGTCTAGGAAGATTTCACATGCCACAGAGCAACTAATCCTAAGTGTCACAATATCTGAGTCCATGCTCTTGAGATCAGGAGCCACAGCCTACTGAGCTTGTGTGCTGCAGAAGGAGAAGCCTGTGGCCCTAGAGCTGCCCATTGCATCTACTGAGCCCACATGCTACAACTATTGAAGCCCATGTGCCTAGAGCCTGTGCTTCACAGCAAGAAAAGCCCCCACAATGAGAAGCCCAAGCACCACAAGGAAGCGTAGGCCCTGCTCCCCGCAACTACAGAAAAGCCCACACGCAGAAACAAAGACCCAGTGCAACAAAAAAGAAAAGAAAAGAAAAACATTATTTCTAAATTCAGTCTGAAGACAAAAATATTTCTTAGTATAATCCAGATAGCAGAATTTCTTTAACACAATGGCTGTATGTAAAGAAAAAGGATGAAACATTTACAAAAATAAACCTCTACAAATATATAAATTAACTTGTAAATATATTCCTGAGATAATAATTTGTCAGATTGCAGGCGGGGGTCTGCTAAAAGTTTTGAAAATTACAACTTTACAGATAGAGGAATTATGTCAGTTTATTCAAAACTCTTCAGAAAGAACTTGTCTGATTCTAGATGACCAGCTTGGGTGATTTTGGATGAATGAAAGTTCTGTCTTGAAGAGACTCCAACTTTTCTGTTTTCATCAAAAATGGACTTTCTGATTTACAGCTTCTTATCCTGAGATTCCTTACCTAGTGGAAAAATGTGACACCTAGGATACTTCAAAAGTGTATTAAACTTGACAGATACATAGGGAAAGATGGCATAGTGCTTTTCCTTACAATGTCCTTAGTTTTAGACAAGATGCAGATGTATAAAGTTATAAAGTATAACACAATATGATGAATACAATATTGGATGCATATGTAATACAAGAACTGTAAAGACAATTCAGTTCAGTTCAGTTGCTCATTCTTGTCCAACTCTTTGCAACCCCATGGACTGCAGCACGCCAGGCTTCCCTGTCCATCGCCAACTCCCAGAGTTTACTCAAACTCGTGTCCATTGAGTTGGTGATGCCATCCAACTATCTCATCCTCTGTCATCCCCTTCTCCTTCTGCCTTCAACTTTTCCCAACATCAGGGTCTTTTCCATTGAGACAAGTCTTTATATCAGGCGGCCAAAGTATTGGAGTTTCAGCTTCAGCATCAGTTCTTTCAATGAATATTCAAAATTGATTTCCTTTAGGATTGGCTAGTTTGATCTTCTTGCTGTCCAAGGTGCTTTCAAGAGTATTCTCCAACATAGCATTTCAAAAGCATCAAATCTTTGGTGCTCAATTGTATTTATATTACAACTCCCACATCCATATATGACTACTGGAAAAATCATAGCTCTGACTAGACAGATCTTTGTTGGCAATAATGTCTCTGCTTTTTAATATGCTGTCTAGGTTGGTCACATCTTTTCTTCCAAGGAGCAAGCGTCTTTTAATTTCATGGCTGCAGTCACCATCTGTAGTGATTTTGGAGCCCAAGAAAATAAAGTCTGTCACCATTTCCATTATCTCCCAATCTATTTGCAATGAAGTGATGGGATCAGATGCCTTGATTTTAGTTTTTTGAATGTTGAGTTTTAAGCCAATTTTTTCAATCTCCTCTTTCTCTTTCGTCAAGAGGTTCTTTAGTTCTTCTTCACTTTCAGCAACAAGGGTGGTGTCATCTGTGTATCTGAGGTTATTGATATTTCCCATGGCAATCTTGATTCCAACTTGTGCTTCATCCAGTCCAGCATTTTGCATGATGTGCTCTGCATATAAGTTAAATAAGCAGAGTGACAGTATATAGCCTCGACATACTACTATTTGGAACCAGTCTGCTGTTCCATGTCCAGTTCTAACTGTTGCTTCCTGACCTGCATACAGGTTTCTCAAGAGTCAGGTCAGGCGGTCTGGTATTCCCATCTCTTTAAGAGTTTTCCACAGTTTGTGGTGATCCACACAGTCAAAGACTTTGTCATAAACAATAAAGCATAAGTAGATTTTTTTTTCCCCAGAATTCTCTTGCATTTTTGATGATCCAGGGGATGTTGGCAATTTGATCTCCAGGTCCTCTGCATTTTCTAAATCCAGCTTGAACATCTGGAAGTTTTTGGTTCACAGACTGTTGAAGCCTGGCTTGTAGAATTTTGAGCATTACTTTACTAGCATGTGAGATGAGTGCAATTGTGCAGTAGTTTGAACATTATTTGGTATTGCTCTTCTTTGGGATTGGAAAGAAAACTGACATTTTCCAGTCCTGTGGCCACTGCTGAGTTTTCCAAATTTGTTTGCATAACGAGTGTAGCACTTTCACAGCATCATCTTTTAGGATTTGAAATAACGCAACTGGAATTCCATCACCTCCACTAGCTTTGTTCGTAGTGATGCTCCTAAGGCCCACTTGACTTCACATTTCAGGATGTCTGGCTCTAGGTGAGCAATCACATCATTGTGATTATCTGGGTCATGAAGATCTTTTTTGTACAGTTCTTCTGTGTATTATTGTCACCTCTTCTTAGTATCTTCTGCTTCTGTTAGTTCCATACCATTTCTGTTCTTTATTGAGCCCATCTTTGCATAAAATGTTCCCTTTGTATGTCTATTTTTCTTGAAGAGATCTGTGATCTTTACCATTCTGTTGTTTTCCTCTATTTATTTGCATTGATCACTGAGAAAGGCTTTCTTATCTCTCCTTGCTAGTCTTTGGAACTCTGCATTCAGATGGGTATATATTTCCTTTTCTCCTTTGCTTTTTGCATCTTTTCTTTTCACAGCTATTTGTAAGGCCTCCTCTGACAGCCATTTTGCTTTTTTGCATTTCTTTTTCTTAGGGATGGTCTTGATCCCTCTCTCCTATACAAGGTCACAAATCTCCATCCATAGTTCTTCAGGCACTCTGTCTATCAGATCTAATCCCTTGAATCTATTTCTCACTTCCACTGTATAATCATAAGGGATTTGATTTAGGTCATTCCTGAATGGTCTTGTGCTTTTGCCCACTTTCTTCAATTTAAGGCTGCATTTGGCAATAAGGAGCTCATGAGCTGAGCCACAGTCTGCTCCTGGTCTTGCTTTTGCTTTTTGTATAGAGCTTCTCCATCTTTGGCTGCAAAGAATATAATCAATCTAATTTTGGTATTGACCATCTTGTTATGTCCATATGTGGAGTCTCTTCTTGTGTTGTTGGAAGTGGGTGTTTGCTATATTCAGTGCATTCTCTTGGCAAAACTCTATTAGCCTTTGCCCTGCTTCATTCTGTACTCCAAAGCCAAATTTGCCTGTAACCCCAGGTGTTTCTTGACTTCCTACTTTTGCATTCCAGTCCTCTATAAAGAAAAGGACACCTTTTTTGGGTGTTAGTATTGGAAATTCTTATAAGTCTTCATAGAACTGTTCAACTTCAACTTCTTCAACATTACCATAAGGGCATAGACTTGGACTACTGTGATATTGAATGGTTTGCCTTTGAAATGAACAGAGATCATTCTGTCGTTTTTGAGATTGCATCCAAATACTGCATTTTGGACTCTCTTGTTGACTATGATGGCTTCTCCATTTCTTCTAATGGATTATTGCCCTCAAGAGTAGATATAATGGTCATCTGAGTTAAATTCACCCATTCCAGTCCATTTTAGTTTGCTGATTCCTAAAATGTTGATGTTCACTCTTGCCATTTCCTGTTTGATCACTTCCAATTCGCCTTGATTCATGGACCTAACATTCCAGGTTCCTATACGATATTGCTCTTTACAGCATCGGACCTTGCTTCTATCACCAGTCACATCCACAACTGGGTATTGTTTTTGCTTTGGCTCCATCCCTTCATTCTTTCTGGAGTTATTTCTCCACTGATCTCCAGTAGCATATTGGGCACCTACCGACCTGTGGAGTCCCTCTTTCAGTATCCTATCATTTTGCCTTCTCATACTGTTCATGGGGTGATGAAAGCAAAGTCTGATGCTGTAAAGAGCAATATTGCATAAGAACTTGGAATGTTAGGCCCATGAATCAAGGCAAATTGGAAGTGATCAAACAGGAAATGGCAAGAGTGAACACCAACATTTTAGGAATCAGCAAACCAAAATGGACTGGAAGTTAATTCTCCAGTGATTTCCAGTAGCATATTGGGCACCTACCCACCTGGGTAGTTCATCTTTCAGTGTCCTATCTTTTTACCTTTTCATACTGTTCATGGGGTTCTCAAGGCAAGAATACTGAAGTGGTTTGTCATTCCCCTCTCCAGTGGATCACACTTTGTCAGAACTCTCCACCAACTCTTTCTCTGGCAGGTACAAAATATAACAAACCACTGTTTGCTGCAGCCAGCCATTGAACCTGTAAGGGTTTATTTATGTGAGTTCCCTGCTTGGTGGTTAGAATTATAGAAAACATTAAACATAAAGGACTGAGAATTTATTTTTCAATGAGTATAAATTTACAGTCATGTGTGATGAGTAAGTTCTAGAGATCAGCAATACAGCATAGTGTCTATAGTGAATAATTCAATGTGATGCACTTTAATACTTTAAACTTCTTAAGAGAGTAAGTCTTACATTAAGTAGTGTTACCAATATTAACCAGAGTTCTTGATCATCCCCAATCAATACTAATTGATAAGCCCAGACCAAAAATCTAGGGAAGCCTTTATTCAGGACCCTGCTGCAGCATGGAGAAGTGAAAATAAGTACCAGGTTCCCCTGCTTGCTCCCCAAGGAGGGGAAAATTATTCCTTTATACAGGGTGATGCTAAGGGTATGTCAAGGGGTCAGGCCAGAGGAATAGCTTGGGTAGTTTTCCCATCCTTTGGTGGTGTTAAGTCCAGGGGACGTATGCAATACCCTGCTTTTTCTCCTGACATTCTGTTTTTGACCTGGCTCTTCAGAAATGGCATTTGGCTTCTCTTAGTCTTTTTGTATCTTGTTGTCCATAATGTGCCTCAACTGTGCTTGTATGCAATTGTTTTTAGTTTTTTGTTTGTTTGTTTATTTTTGTTTGTTTGTTTAGTTCTTCATACTTTCTCTGTGTTTTGTTGCTTGAGGAGAAGTGTGTCCACGTGCAAACCCTGGTACTGGATTCCAGCCTATCTCATTTCCCTTTGAGAGATTTTGTACCCTTATTCCTATGGGATAAGGGGCTAAAGTTTCTTCATCTGAACCTTCTTCTTGCTGGACAGGGGCTGAAGACCTTATCCTACCCTGGAGGTATAGCCTATCCTAGAGTCAAGTTCCTTGTTGACACTTCCAAGGACTTGTAGAAACCTGGGCAACTCTCAACTGGAAGGGGTTGAATTCCTAGAGCCATCATAAGTCTTACTTCAAAGTATCAGAGCCTGGAAGACATAATCTTAACCAAAAGCTTAAAGAAATGAGAAGCAAAAAGGAAAGGAACCACAGTAACCACTAAAGGGCCTAGAAAGGGAAGAATCAGGTTAATTTTGGGAGGGTTTTCATTATTGCTGACCAGACAAAGGAGGCTATGTCACCCCTGCCAAGAAGTCATTCTTCTTGAGATACACTCATGTTTGTTAACCTCAGGGTTAAGACATAACATGTTTTTCTATTTTTAGAAAGAACTGGACCAGTTTGTCCCAAGTCTCCTTCTTGGACCAAAATGTCTTAGTCACGGTTTTACAATGATAGGGGAAACAATGGAGTACTAGACAAAATACAGCATCAATCAATATGACTGAAAAGAAAAGGGTTATTATGAGTAAATGAAAACCTCCTGCTAGAAAGTTTTTATATTGTGCAATCCAAGAGAACAAACTAGAGACCTGTTTTCAATTTCCCCACCCATATTCAATATCGAGAATTAACCAGGGGAACCTGGTTAATTGTGTTTGTTTTGGGTTTTAAACTGCTTCTATTAGATGTGAAATCTCAGCTCTATATTTTACAGGGAAGTTTTTTACATTTAAAAGTCCTCTTTCAGAAACCAATACAACATTGTAAAGCAATGCTCCTTTAATTTAAAAAAAAATCCTCTTTCATTTCAGATAGCTGTGTGGGCATATAAAAGAAGGAAGGTATATTTTGAGTCTGTGTATACATTTCTAATTTTTCTTTCCCCTAATGTTAAGGCTCAGGTTAGGGCCATTAGTTTAGCCTTCTGGGCTGATTTGTTGGGTGGCAAAGGCTTTGTGTCTATGACACTGTGTGCTCACAATAGTATAACCTGCCTTCATGACCCTATCTTAACACAATGATTGCCATCAGTAAACCATTCCTCCTCAAGATTTTCTGTGGTCTGGCCTAATAGATCAGACTTTTGAACTATGGTGTTGGAGAAGACTCTCGAGAGTCACTCGGAATGCAAAGAGATCAAACTAGTCAATCTTAAAGGAAATCAATCCTGAATATTCACTGGAAGGACTGATACTGAAGCTCCAATACTTTGGCCACCTGATGAGAAGAACTGATTCATTAGAAAATACCTGATGCTAGGAAAGACTGAAGGGAGGAGGAGAAGGGGACGACAGAGAACAAGATGGTTGGATGGCATGACCGACTCAATGAACATGAGTTTGAGCAAGCTCCAGGAGTTGGTGATGGGCAAGGAAGCCTGGCAGGCTGCAGGCCATGGGGTTGCAAAATCAGACACAACTGAGCAAATGAATGGACAGGTACAAAGGGTATGGTAAGTTTTGAGGATTACCTTGGGGAAGTCAAGGCGTACTTGGTACTTGTTAAGTACCTGGTACTTGTTAAGGCAGCCTCCAGTTTCCCAGTGGTGGACTTTAATCTCCAGAATTCCTTGTCATTGATGACGAGTCTGGACTTCCTTAAGTCCAGACTTCCTCAAGTGGTTGTTCAAAGGTAAGCTTTCTAGTATCTCCCACTAGTAAAGAGATGGCAGCTACCACTCAGAGACAGTGAGACTAAACTTGGGTCATAAAATATAATTTTGGAAAAATAACCTATAGGCTGAGGAGCTTCTCTCAGTTTTTGTATGAGGATTCTCAGAGCTGCCCCTGCTTGTCAGCTAGGTATAAGAAAAATCATTTTTTTTAAGTTGGGGAGACCCAACTTAAACCCAGAGACCCAACTCTGGGGAGACCCAGAGCAGGAGATCTGATTAAGGCCTGTTTGACATAATAAAATCTTCTCTTGTTTCCTAGTCCAAAGAAATGTTTCTGTATCTGGGCCTTTAGTGGCTTCATATAGAAGCTTAGTCATTAGTTCTTCAAGATCCTTCCATGCCTGAGAAGGTGTTTCTTTGTTTTTAGGGTGCTTACGTCTACCATAGTTTGCTTTCTATCTGGAGATAATTGTCTACTTCCAGGGTTTACAAGATATCTCAAGTATTTAATTTGACTTTTTGAGATGTGCGCTTTTTTTCTGAGAAATCCTATAGCCCTGGGTCCCAAGGAAATTAAGAACCACAGTGGTTCTGATCTGAGGCCTCCATGGTGGGGCTACAAGTTGATAAATCATCTATATCATGTAGAATTGCTCCTTCTTTTAAGTGTATTCCCTTTAATCCTTTTCCTAGGTCCTGGACCAATAAGTGTGGGCTCTCCTGAAATACCTGAAATAACACTGCACAGGTATATTGTTACATTTGGCCCCAAACGGTGACAGTCCCTTTGAATCCCTTCACAGATACTGTGATGAAAGATGAAGTTGGATGCAAAAGAAGGTGAGAATAGTAAACTGTTTGGCATCTCCAGGAACCTAGGCTAATATGAGGATTGGTCAGAAGGGGATATATAAGGATCACTGCATCATTTACTACTCTAATGTCTTATACCATTTGATATCCTCCATTTGACTGAAAACTTAGCAGAAGAGGGTTATTGCATGGAGACTGAAAGTGTATTAAGAGACCATATTTTAAGAATTTATCTATGAGAGGTTGCAAACCCTTTCTTTTTTTCTTCCAACGTTATGGGGTATTCTCTCTTGCTAGGATGTGTGACTTCTGGCTTAATGTTAATTTTTCTATATTGAACATTTATAGCCCTCCCAGAGATTCTTTTGTTCCAGACTGCAGGGTTTATTATGTACAGAATGTGACTGGTAATAGACCCTTGTTCCTCTAGCTGATTTATCTTAGAGTCAGGAAAAGAGGCTTCTCGGGCCTCCTAATCATAATATGGCCCCAGAGGAGCCCAGAAGATCTCTCCAGAGCACTCAGGCACAGCTAAAAAGGCCTGTGATGTTCTCTGACACTGTTCAAATTGACAAGTGAGAGGCCCAGTGAAGTAACAGGTATGAGGCTTTCTGTTGACACTGATCGTTATAGAACTTTTAGAGGAGAGAGAGACCCAGCATAAGAGATCAGGACAGAGTAAATTACTTCTGAATCAATTGAAAAATTGATTTTCTTACCTACTATGTCAAGGACCACTTGGCACTCCTTGATGGAGAGAGACAGTTCATGGTGGGGAGTGGGGAGGGAAGATGCCAGAATCCCCAGGCTACCTCAGTTGTTTAGCAGAGGCATATCAGGAATGGGAGTCCCCTCTTCCTCTTTAGAACTGTAGACAGTCCCAGTCCAATAAACTGTTCATTTTCAAACTGCTTATGAACTAGGGGAATCTTTCTAGCATTTATGGGCCCAGTGGCTAGCTTATTTGTGCTTGAAGCATTCCCCTCTGCTGGTTTTACCTCCATGTGGGTGGTTAAATTTCCTTGAGCCCCTTGGGTTGTCTTGAGGTTTCAAGGCATGGCTGACTTCAATGGCCATGTTTAGTATGAGCTCTGGCCTGCTTGTTTTCATGTTGAGTTCTGCCTTCGTCCTCAGTTTGACCTCCATTATTAAATATTCCCAAGGCCACCTGTAAGAGTTGGGGCATGAAGGTTTGGAGGCCTAATTGTAACTTTTGGAATTTACTCCTAGTATCAGGGGTGGACTGGTTGATAAAATGCTATGCCAGAGGGCATTGACCCTCAGGATCAATTTTCTAAAAGCCTCTATAAGCTGTCCCAGAAAAAGGGATGGCTTTCCCCCACCCCCTTGGGGAATTGCTTTAGCCTTTTTATAGTTAACTGGTGTTTTGATACAGTTTCTCACCCCTGCTAATATGCCCTGAATCATGTGGTTCCTTCTTTCTGTTCCTTTCTGAGAATCATAATTCCAATGGGGTTCCTGCTTTGGAACTGTGACTCCATCCAAAGCAAAATGTTGTGTTTGGGTCCCTAGAAAGCTGGTTGCTGTACTGCTGGGATGATGTCCAAATTATTTATTTTTCCTCAATAGTACAGCGAAGTAGATTGAATTATGTAGACATCTTTTTAAGTTAAATCAAAGGCAAGATTTAAGGCCTGCAACTCTTCAGCTAAGTTACTAAGGTCTTCAGAAAATTATCCCAGTCTCTGTCTACATTGGTTAAGGAGAAGGGCACATGTGCCTTAATTTACCTCTTCACTAAGAGGGAACATCTTCTCTGATCCAAGTTCCCATATGAGTTACCATGGAAGGACTAGCCTCCACTTCCTGTGGTAGCAGAGGGTATAAGGTGACATAGGAAGGCAGAGTTTGGAATCTGTCAGAAGGATTTCAGGAAGTAGGTACCTCTGGAAAAGTAAGTGACTCTGGAGAAGCAGATGAAACTTGGTTTCCACCCTGAGAGTTGGAAAAGATTACAAAGGGGTCATCTAAAACATCAGGAGTGTTTTCTGGTTCCCCAAACTTTTGATTATACGTGCCGCATAGAGTGGGATTTTGGTAAAGGACCATGAAGGCTTGAACATAGGGAACTTCAGCTTATTTTCCTATCTTGTGACAGTAAAGATCAAATTGCAAGATGGTACCTGACCTGCCTCTTGAGAAACCTGTATGCAGGTCAGGAAGCAACAGTTAGAACTGGACATGGAACAACAGACTGGTTCCAGATAGGAAAAGGAGTACGTCAAAGTTATATACTGTCACCCTGCTTATTTAACTTATATGCAGAATACATCATGAGAAATGCTGGGCTGGAAGAAGCACAAGCTGGAATCAAGATTGCCAGGAGAAATATCAATTACCTCAGATATGCAGATGACACCACCCTTATGGCAGACAGTGAAGAAGAACTAAAAAGCCCCTTGATGAACGTGAAAGAGGAGAGTGAAATGTTTGCTTAAAGCTCAACACTCAGAAAACTAAGATCATGGCTTCTGGTCCCATCACTTCATGGCAAATAGATGGGGAGACAATGGAAACAATGTCAGACTTTATTTTCTTGGTCTCCAAAATCACTGCAGATGGTGATTGCAGCCATGAAATTAAAAGATGCTTCCTCCTTGGAAGGAAAGTTATGACCAACATAGATAGCATATCAAAAAGCAGAGAGATTACTTTGCCAACAAAGGTCCATCTAGTCAAGGCTATGGTTTTTCCAGTGGTCATGTATGGATGTAAGAGTTGGACTGTGAAGAAAGCTGAGTGCCGAATAATTGATGCTTTTGAACTGTGGGGTTGGAGAAGACTCTTGAGAGTCCCTTGGACTGCAAGGAGATCCAAACAGTCCATCCTAAAGGAGATCAGTCCTGGGTGTTCAATGGAAGGACTGATGCTGAAGCTGAAACTACAATACTTTGGCCACCTCATGCGAAGGGTTGACTCATTGGAAAAGACCCTGATGCTGGGAGGGACTGGGGGCAGGAGGAGAAGGGGATGACAGAGGATGAGATGGCTGGATGGCATCACTGACTCGATGGACGTGAGTTTGAGTAAACTCCGGGAGTTGGTGATGGACAGGGAGGCCTGGTGTGCTGCGATTCATGGGGTTGCAGAGTCAGACACGACTGAGCGACTGAACTGAATTGAACTGATTGTAATTTAGAGACCCATTTCCAGGGCTTTTTTTTTTTTTTTTCTTCTCTCCATACCCCAAATTACATAAAAGCTAGGCACTCTTACACTAAAGTTTATGTTTTTCCCTTTCGGCCCATCTATTTTTAAAAATTTCCAAATTTTAAGGATATACTCCAGAGGGGTTTCTTCTGACTTAGAAGAGGATCCTCCCATACTGTGTAACTTGCAACTGAGAATGTTCCTAGAAATGAAATCTGGTATCCCAAAGACATTTACCAGGAGACTTTTGTCTGAAAGAGGGTTGGAGTGTTCTCCAAATTCCCTTCTTACTTAATGGGATTTTCAGCGTCTTCTACTCTCCCATCACATAACCAGACATCTCTGGTCAACCCAGTCAATTGCCCAATGGGTCCCCAGGAGGGGGAATTTGAAGCAGTTCATTGCCAAGGCTCTCCTCGATGGGGATCTGTTGTCTATAAAGCTTATGTCCTACAATGAATTTCCCTGTTGGGATGTATTCCTTAAGATTGAGCATCTATAAAGCCTAGAATGTATGCTGCTTGGAAGTGGCCAGCCCAATTGGTATTCTGCAACACTGTTTGGACTGCCAAGTTCTGAAGTGAATGGGGTCCTGGAGATTCAAAAAGAAACTCCTGAAAGAATTGGAGCTGGGTTCAATGGAGGATCCCATGAAGGTCAGGACCTGAAGACCCAGAGGTGGGAGTATTCCCACAGGGGACTTTTGTACATAGAGTAAGGTAAGTGACTAGGTAGCAGTAGAGCCCAAACCCATTGCCCCTATCTGTTTGGCAAGTGCAATAAAAAGGAAGCGAACCCAATGATTCCATCTGATAAAAACAACAGTGAGTTTAAACAGTGTGTCGCATGTAAGTTAATGTACCACGTGAGCACAATTAACTTAGGATCTCTCTTTTGGATGCTCCATGAGCCCTTTGAAACACCCCAAAGATAGATGGTGATCAAAATAACTTTAGTTAAAATTTGGTATTTGTAAAGACTGTCAAAAATTTCAAAAATTTTTAAAACATCAAGTCAGATAAGATCATAGGTCATTATGACACAATACTTATCCTCAAGCTAGGGTGAAAAAAGGATTCCAAAAGTAAACACAAATCAGTTAAGACACAGAAACTCACATGATGTTGCCAAAAGCAGAATTCTAGGAAAACATGCTTGATAAAATCTACTTATCTAATTAAATGCAATCCAATCTTAAAAAAAGTCCTGACCACATACAAAATTCTTTTCCCAGTGTTCCTTTTTCACAGACCTTTTGCAGCTTTCTGAAGCCATACAATTTTCTCCTATTCATAAATAATCTTTAAGGCAAAATCACCCTTTTTTCTTGAATGAAATATATTTCCATTTTGCATATCTTCTTTTACTGAAAATCTACATCCTACCTTCTGTAAGTAAATCCATAAACTATCTTTTACATTAGCATTCTCTGATTGGAATATCCCATAACCTCTAGAAACATGCTTCTTTCCAAAGCACAATTTCTTTCCTTAACATGGTATGTGGGACCAGACTTGTGTCTAATATACCTACACATCTTTAATTTCTCTCTCATAAGAAAACAAATGTAGGTAAATTTAGATATGTTTAGCAATAAATGTTCCAGTATTTCATCTTAGTTGAAATGGCCTGGATGTTCAGTGCATTTCTATCATTTAACTAAATTTTGTTTCAAGCCACCAAAATTTGGAGGGACTATTTTAGATGGACATTTCCAAGACATAATTACTCCTACTGAGTTTACCAAAAAGCTATCTTTTACATTTACTTAAAAGTTTGATCACATCAGGTTATTTTCTCTGTTGCCAGATTTTATAACAGAAACAATATGTACTTACTGACTTTCACTAACCATCAGTACAATAAAATCACCATACTTAGTGTTGATGATTCTAAAGATAGGTCTGTATTAATTAACCCACAAACTTAAGCTAGCTTTAATACCTGATATTAATTCAATATTGAATATTTCCCAGATCACATGAACCTGAAATGCATTTTGGTGAGTTTATTTTATATTTCTGATAATGTATATAAGCACTTAATTTTTTAAAGCCAATTAAATGTAGTTAAATTACAAGCTAACTATTATGTAAAGACAGAACCAGAGATCTCATAGTTTTCCAACTTGAATTTAAGAAGGTTTCTCTCTCTCTCTTTTTCTCTCAGTCTGTGGAACTGCAGATGAATCAGATAGTTCCTGTGAGTGCCGGCAGAATAATTGCATTGCAAAGGCAAAGGAGAGAAATATAAGCTCCTTGAGCCCAAGTAGGTGAATTGCAATGAAAAGGCATAGGGGATGCAAGCTCCTCTCCTTTTTCCCTGTTTAAAATCCCGCTAAGTAACCCAACGCTGAAATCTCACGCAGCATGGGCTGTTTGCTGTGTTTGTATTTAAAGTCTTAAGTGTTCCACCATGCCTATAATTTCAGCAGAGACTTGCAGGAGCAATTGCACAGGAAAACAAACAAACAACAACAACAACAAAAAAAAAACTACATAAAGCAAAGACAGCAATGACCAAGACTCAAAGACACAAGAAGTTTTCAGCATAAACAAGATGGGAGTGAAGTTACAAGGTTCAGGGGTGAAATAGGAGGAAGGATATTGAGAAAAGATAAAGTCTAAGCACAAAATAAAGGTGAGAAAACTGGGATGATAGTATTTCTAGTCACTGGATGAAATGAGCTTTAAACCTCTATCATTTTCAGAAACCTCCTGAGCCTACTGGACCAGGGTCTGCACAGTATAATGTGAGCCTTTCCCACCTCTGCTTTTCACCCATCAAAATGAGATGGGTGAAAACTGATCACAGGGAGCATATTCTCACAAGCTTAGAGGAATGATACTGTGGCTGCCTGACATCTCTTGGAGGATACAACTGAGAAGCAGAGAGATGTCAGGACAGGAAAAGAGACTATGGAGAGAAGAGAAATATTGCCTGAATGAGAGTGCTGTGGCTCCTTGGAGCCAGAAAAGCAGACTTACCAAATGTGGTGATACTAAAACAAGAGGTTCAGATGGTAATTTGTCACCCATGGGGATGCTGAATTTGGTAGTCTTGGAGGTGACCAGATCCTCCATGGAGAGACAGCTATCCCCTGTTGAGTACCACTAAGTCTGATACCAACCAGGGTTCTTAGCCTTCCCCAACAAATAGAAATTGAAAAGAAGCCAGAGCAAAAACTTAGGCTTTCCTGGTGCTTCCACTGTGAAAATGAGTAAAGTTTCCCCTGTTTGTTCCTTAAAGGAAGGCAAAGCTGTTTCTTACATGGGTTGAGTCAGGGCTGTGTTGAGGGGTCATGCTAGAATGGTGACTTGGCTGGTGCTGAATGCAGGGGCATGTAAAACACCCTGATTTTGTTCCCAAAGCACTGTTCTTGCTCTCAGCTATTTAGAAGTGGCAGGGTTTTTTGTTTTTTTTTTTTCTTTGTCTTTTTGTATCTTATTGTCCATAATTTCCCCCAATTGTGCATGCAAGTAGTTATTTTTAGTCCATTATAGTTCTTTGTATTTTATTTCTTGAGGAGATGATTGTCCAGATGCAAGCACTATAGCAAAGGTTCCCAGGTCCCAGATCTCAGCCTCATTACCACCAAAATAAATAAACCAAGCAAGGGAATGCAAGAACTCTATTGAATATGATAGCTGTATTTATCACTCTGACTGTGATGGTATTACAGATGTATCCATATATTCAAATGCATCAAAATATATACAGCAAATAGGTATATATTAAGTATATATGGTAGTCATATTATATTATATATCAAGTTAACATATTTTACACTTTAAATTTACACAATTGTTCTTGCTCAGTCACTCAGTCATGTCCAACCATTTGCCACCTTAGCACACCAGGCTTCTCTGCCCTTCACCATCTCCCAGAGTTTTCACAAACTCATATCCATTGAGTAAGTGATGCCATCCATTCATCTCTTCTTCTGTCATCTCCTTATCCTCCTGCCTTCAGTCTTTCCCAGTATGAGGGTCTTTACTAATGAGCTGATGCTTCAGAGCGGGAGACCAAAGTATTGGAGCTTCAGTTTCAGCATCAGTCCTTCCAATGAATTTTCAGGGTTGATTTCTTTCAGAATTGACTGGTTGGGTCTCCTTGCAGTTCAAGGGACTCTCAAGAGTCTTCTCCAACACCATAGTTTGAAAGTGTCCATTCTTCAGTACTCAGACTTTTCTATGGTCCAACTCTCACATACATACATGATTACTGAAAAAAACATAGTTTTGAATATTAGGATCTTTGTCAGCAAAATAATGTCTCTGCTTTTGAATACACTGTCTAAGTTTGTCATAGCTTTTCTTCCAAAGAGTAAGTGTCTTAATTTTATGGCTGCAGTGATTTTGGAGACCAAAAAAATAAAGTCTGTCACTATTCCCACTGTTTCTCCAACTATTTGCCATGAAATGATGGCACTGGATGCCATGATCTTCTTTTTTTGAATGTTGAGTTTTAAATCAGTTTTTTCAATATTCTCTTTCATCTTTATCAAGATACTCATTAGTTCCTCTTTGCTTTCTGCCATAAGGGTGGTGCCATCTGCATATGTGAAGTTATTAATATTTTTCCTGGCAATCTATATTTCTAAAAATAAAAGAAAATTTTTATTTAAAAATATCTAAGAAACTATACCTAAATAAAGCAGATTTGGAAGCAAGACAGTAACTAGAGGCATATTTTCCAAAATATTCTACAAAGTCTTACTTCTATAGCTACATTTTTGGAGAAAGGCTTTATACTTACAAAAAATTGAGGAAGTTGTACTTAAACTGTTATATGGATACGTACTACGGTTTTTCTATATGGCAGGAATTTTGCTAATTGTCAGTATCCTACTGTGCACAGATTGAGCAAGTTGCTTTTGACCTTGGGCTGCATCTCTGCTATATTTCTTTCATCTATATGAAGTGTTCATTAATATCAATGATTTAGGAAACACCCATTTAAAGAGACATTTTCTTATTGTTTTGATCAAAGCTACCCATTGTAACCATTCACGGGCAACAGCCTCATATGTCAAATATCAAGTATTATCCAGGTCACTGTAATCCACCTTTTTCCGTTTTCACTTTCCCCTTTTTCCAGAGTAAGCGAATGATAATAGACTGCATTTAGTAGACTCTTCTAGAGCTAGGTGTAGTGACGTAACTATATTTTTTGACCATGGGATGTGAATCGAAATTATATAAAATTATGAGCCATAAGTGGAGAAGGCAATGGCAACCTACTCTAGTACTCTCGCCTGGAAAATCCCATGGATGGAGGAGCCTGGTAGGCTGCAGTCCATGGGTCGCTAAGAGTCAGACAGGACTGAGCGACTTCACTTTCACTTTTCACTTTCATGCATTGGAGAAGGAAATGGCAATCCACTCCAGTGTTCTTGCCTGGAGAATCCCAGGGATGGGGGAGCCTGGTGGGCTGTCGTCCATGGGGGTCACACAGAGTCGGACGTGACCAAAGCATTAGCAGCAGCAGCAGCATGAACCATAAGGCCTTGAACATGCAGGGCTCCATGCATGCTTTTCCTCCCATCACCTGGAGCGTGTCTGAGGTTTTGTGTGATCTTGTAGATAAAATTAAGGAGAGGTGGCAAAGCAACGCCTGGTGGAAAGAACTCGGGGCACTGAATATCCTGAGTTTGGACCATTCACCTTGGAAAAGTAGTGTAAAAAAGAATTAAATTTTATATTATTTGAGCCACTATATGATTGAGTCCTCTTGTTTCAGCAGCTTTGATTTTCATCTCAATAATTTCACCACAATAAAAATTACTAACTGGCAATCATTGGGAGACGGAAATGGCAACTCACTCCAGTGTTCTTGCCTGGAGAATCCCAGGGACAGAGGAGCCTGGTAGGCTGCCGTCTATGGGGTCGCACAGAGTCGGACACGACTGAAGTGACTTAGCAGCAGCAGAAGCAGCAATCATTGAGCATTTACTGCATTAAGGCAGAACTGCTATACTGCACAATTGTACTCTGAGTGATCTGTATATATTAGACCCTTTAATCATCACAAAAAGTGTTTGAAGCATGTATTGTTGTTTGGTTGATAAGGAGTGTCGTACTCTGCAACCCCATGGACTGCAATACTCCAGGCTTCTCTGTCCTCCACTGTCTCCCAGAGTTTGCTCAGATTCATGTACATTCAGTTGATGATGCTATCTAACCATCTCATCCTCTGCTGTCCCCTCCCCTTTTGCTTTCAGTCTTTCCCAGCATCAGGGTGTTTTCCAATGGGTCAGCTCTTTGCAGTAAGTGGCCAAAATATTGGAGCTTCAGTATCAGTCCTTCCAGTCAACATTCAGAGTTGATTTCCTTTAGGATTTGATGTCCTTGGAGTCCAAGGGACTCTGAAGAGTCTTCTCCAGCACCACAATTCAAAAGCATCAATTCATCGGTGCTCAGCCTTATTTATGGTCTAACTCTCACATCCATATATAGTGTATGGTACTGTCATCTTCTCTGGTACTTCTGGTACTGTCATTTTCTCCCTTTTCCTAGGCATGGAAATGTTAAGTAACTTACCTGATGTCTTGTGGTGTGGAGGTAGCACAGGTATTGCTTTAAATCACCTTAGTCTTGTTCCAAATATAAACTTCTTAATCTCTACACTGTATTGCCATTCAGTAGAAATATGCAAAGATAAGTAATTGTTTCATATTTGCATTTGTATATCAACTCATTTCCTATCAATATATGCATTGTATATAAATCAAATCATATCATTGGAAATATTTAATTTATAGTAATCTCACATAACTTTTCATCCAGCATTTTAACACATATTTATAAAATTTCTAGATTACTTAATTGTAAGAAGTAAACTCAGAAAATTAGCAATTTCAAAGGAAACTATGCTTGATCTTTTATCATTTTATTTGTGTTAATTGGAGGATAATACTTTATAATATTGTGATGGTTTTTGACATACATTGAAATGAATCAGCGGCAGGCACATGCGTCCCCCATCCTGAACCCCTCTCCCACATCCCTCACCATTTCATCCCTCTAGGTTGTCTCAGAACACTGGCTTTGAATTCCCTGTTCCATGCATCAAACTTGCACTGGTCATCTATTTTACATATGGTAATATACATGTTTCAATGCTTTTCTCTCAAATCATCCCACACTCATCTTCTCCCACAGAGTTGAAAAATCTGATTTTTACATCTGTGTCTCTTTTTCTGCCCTGCATATATGATTATCATTACCATCTTTTTAAAGTCCATATATATGCATTCATATACAGCATTTGTGTTTCTCTTTTTGACTTACTTCACTCTGTATAATATGCTCCAGGTTCATCCACCTCACTAGAACTGACTCAAATGCATTCATTTTTATAGCTGAATAATATTCCATTGTGTATATGTATCACAACTTCCTTATCCATTCATCTGTGATGGACATGTAGGTTGTTTTAATCTTCTAGCTATTGTAATCACTGCTGCAATGGACATTGGGCTACATGTGTCTCTTTTAATTCTGGTTTCCTTGGGGTGTATTTTTTTTTTTAATTTTTTTGTATTTTAAATTTAGTTATTTTTTATTTGAAGAATAATTGCTTTACAAAATTGTGTTGATTTCTGCCAAATATCAACATGAATAAGCTATAGGTTTACATATGTTTCCTCCCTCTGGAACCTCCCTCCCTTCTCCCCATCCTGCCCCTCTAGTTTGCTACAATGTTCCATCATGAGTTTCCTGGGTCATATAGAAAATTCCCATTGGCTCTCTATTTTCAACATGGTAATGTAAGTTTCCATGTTACTCTTTCCATACATCCCACGGTCTCCATACTGCTCCCCACCCCATGTCCATGAGTCTGTTCTCTATGTCTATGTCTCCACTGCTGCCTTGCAAATGATTTCATCAGTACCATCCTTCCAGATTCCATATATATATATATATACATTAATATATGATTTTTATTTTTTCTCTTTCTGACTTACATAACTCTGTATAACAGGCTCTAGGATTATCCACTTCATTAGAACTGACACAAATGCACTCCTTTTTATGGTTGAGTAATATTAATAACCTCAGGTATGCAGATGGTACCACCCTTATGGCAGAAAGTGAAGAGGAACTAAAAAGATAAGTCAGGCAAATTGACTAAAATAACAAAGCTCAGAAGTGGAAGCAAAGAGAGGTCAGACAACTTGCCTAAGATCACACAACTCAAATGTGGAAGCATAGGGAAGTCAGGCAATGTGCCTAAGATCACACAGTTCAGAAGTGGAAGCACAGAAAGCTCAGGCAGATTGCCTAAGATCACACAGCATAGAGGTGGAAAAACGGAGAGGTCTGGCAACTTGCCTAAGATTGAACAGATCAGAATTGGAAGCACAGAGATATCAGGCAATGTGCCTAAGATCACACGGCTCCTAAATGGGAGCACAGAGAGGTCAGGCAACTTGTCTATGATCACACAGCTCACATGTTGAAGCCCAGAGAAGTTGGAAACTTGCCTAAGATGACCAAGCTCAGAAGTAGAAGCACAGAGAGGTTAGGCAAGTTTGCCTATGATCACACAGCTCCTAGGTGGAAAAACAGAGTTCCTGCAACTTGCCTATGATCACATAGATTGGAAGTGGAAGCACAGAGAAGTCAGGCAACTTGCACAAGATCACACAGCTAAGATATGAAAGCACAGAGATGTTACTCAACTTGACTAAGATCACAGAGCTATGAAAGCACAGAGATATCAGGCAACTTGCCTAAGATCACTAAGCTCAGATATGGAAGCACAGAGAGGTTAGGTAAAAAAAAAAATAAAAAAAAGAAAGTGAAAGAGGAGAGTGAAAAAGTTGGCTTAAAGCTCAACATTCAGAAAACTAAGATCATTGCATCTGGTTCCATCACTTCCTGGCATATAGATGGGGAAACAGTGGAAACAGTGTCAGACGTTATTTTTTGGGGCTCCTAAATCACTGCAGATGGTGACTGCAGCCATGAAATTAAAAGACACTTACTCCTTGGGAGGAAAGTTATGACCAACCTAGACAGCATATTAAAAAGAAGAGACATTACTTTGTCAACAATGGTCCGTCTAGTCAAGGCTATGGTTTTTCCAGTAGTCATGTATGGATGTGAGTTGGACTATGAAGAAAGCTGAGCACTGAAGAATTGATGCTTTTGAATTGTGGTGTTGGAGAAGACTCTTGAGAGTTCCTCGGACTGCAAGGAGATCCAACCAGTCCATCCTAAAGGAGATCAGTCCTGGGTGTTCATTGGAAGGACTGATGCTGAAGCTGAAACTCCAATACTTTGGCCACCTCAAGCAAAGAGTTGACTCATTGGAAAAGACCCTGATGCTGGGAGGGATTGGGGGCAGGAGGAGAAGGGGACGACAGAGGATGAGATAGCTGGATGGCATCACCGATTCAGTGGACATGAGTTTGAGTAAACTCCGGGAGTTGGTGATGGACAGGGAGGCCTGGCGTGCTGTGATTCATGGGGTCGCAAAGAGTCAGACATGACTGAGTGAGTGAATTGATATCTGTTCCTATTTTCTTAATTGTTTGGGGTTTTTGTTGTTGTTGTTGTATTTCTTTTCTTGTATTTCCTGTATATATCAGTCCTTTTAACTTTTTTCTTTTCTTTTTTTGTAAAACTGACTTTTTAGTACTAAATTCTCTAAACTTTTGTTTGGGTTAAAAGTTAAAGCTTTTGATTTCTCCATCAATTTTGAATGAGATCCTTTCTGGGTAGAGCAATCTTCATTGCAGATTTTTTCCTTTCAGTACTTTAAATATATTCTGCCATTCTCTTCTGGCCTGCAAAGTTTCTGTTGAAAGATCAGCTGTTACATATATGGGGTTTCCCTTGTATGTTACTTGTTGCTTTCCCTTGCTGATTTTAATATTTCTTTACATTTAGTCTTTGTCAAATTGATTAGTATGTCTTAGCATTTTTCTCCTTGAGTTTAGCCTGTATGATACTCTGCACTTCTTGGACCTGATTGACTATTTCCTTTCCCAATGTCGGGAAATTTTCACTATAATCTCTTCAAAATTTTTCTCATACCCTTTTTTTTTTTTTAATTTTCTTTTTGGCCATATAATTCGAATGCTGATGCATTTAATATTATCCTAGAGGTCTCTGAGATTATCCTCAGTTCTTATACTCTTTTTACTTAATTCTGCTAGTCAGCAGTTATTTCCACCATTCTATCTTCCAGATCGCTTGCATGTCCTTCTGCCTCAGAACTTCTATTGACTCCTTCTAGAGTATTTTTGTTTTAATTTTTAACTTCAGTAATTGTGTTGTTTGTCTGTATTTGTTTATTCTTTATTTCTTCTAGGTCTTTGTTAAATGTGTTAATTGATTCTTGCATTTTCTCTGTTCTATTTTTGAGGTTTTGGATCATCTTTACTATCATTATGCTGAATTCTTTTTCAGGTAGTTTGCCTATTTCCTCTTCATTTATTTGGAGTTTTGTGTTTCTAGGTTGTTCCTTCCTCTTTGTTCAGTATTTCTCTGCCTTTTCTGTTTTTTTTTTTTTCCCCTTAACTTATTCTGTTTGAGGTCTCCTTTTCCCAGGCTTTGAGGTTGAATTCTTTATTCTTCTTAGTTTCTGCCCTTGGTGGGTAAGGTTGGACCAGTGGCTTGCCTCAGCTTTGTGTTGGGTGTGAGTTGTGCTTGCCTTGTTGTGAGAGGAGGTTATTATTATTATTATTATTATTATTGTTTTCTTTCCCTCTGATGGGCAGGGCTGTATGAGTTGGTAATCCTATCTACTGATGATTGAGTTTGCATTTTTGTCTTGTTTGTTGTTTGCATGAGGCATCCTGCACAGGGAGCTGATGGCAGTTGGTTGATGCTGGGTCTTGTACACAGGTGGTTGTCTCTGTGGGAGCCCTAACTAATTAATATACCATGATTAATTATAATTAATTAATTACATATTATATATTTTATATATTATATAATATATAATATTTATATATTTTATATATTTATATATTATAATTAAATATATAATTAATTATATATAATTAATTAATATAATTAATAACTAATTAATATAACTCCAATACCCTAGGGTTTGGAGTTCTCTGGTAGTCTAGGGGGTTGGAGTCAGTGCTCCCACTCCAAAGGCTCTGGGAACAGAGATTCCACAAAGCCTTTTATTTATTTTTTTCTTTTTTTAAAATAGCATTAAATGGGATTAAAGCAAACACACAGACCCAAGAAACAGAAGAGGCACCCCAGACAAATGGCACTTACAAAATCAGGCAAATAATAACTAAAATAACAGCATATATGCACATACATATACACCCATAAACAAAACCAAAGCAATCCAAAATAAATAAAGTGCAACAGATTGACCTAGCAGGCAAAGGAAACAAAATATCAACCAGTTAAAATTTTTTCATCAACCAGTTAAAAATGAAGCTAACTAAAACACAAACTGAAAAACAAAACTAAAGTTAGGTGGTAACTGGGGGATAAAGTAATGAAAATAAAACAAACTAACAATCACTGTGAGAAAAAGAAAAAAAAATGAAAAAAGGAAAGAAAGAATAGAAATGCAAAGTTAAATAGTGGTAGATAAAGAAGATTTATATATATTAAAGAATAACTACATTTGGAAAAGAATAGTCAGAAAAACAGGCAAAAGAATAAACATAGAAAGAATAGTAATGAATTAAAAAAATTTAAAGTAAAATAAGAGGGAGAAAAAATAGGAGAACCCCACAGAAACACAAAAGGTCAACATAGAGGCAGAAATATATAAAGAAATAAAATGTGTCATTAAAAAAAATTGTCAAAAGCTTAATGGATTTGATAGTACTAATGAAATCAACAACTACAACAGTGGAGGGGGAAAAAGGAAAAAATAATCCAGAGGCAACTATAGAATAAGGTAAAATATAAGAATAATTAATGATTTTCTTGATCTGTGTCCTTTCCCTCCCTGGGAGTCACAGTCCAGCTTGCCTCCCCAGGATGTCCACCATTACTGCGTAGGTCTCTGAACTTACTGTGGGGGCAGCTTAGACTCTAATCTGGTCCTACTTCTGTGTGCTCTTGCCTCCAATGTTCACAACCATCAGAACTAGTGAATTTTCTTTTTGGGAACTTTCATTGTCTTTTTATGTATTCCATAGACACAGTGTCTGCCTAGTTGATTACATGGATTTAATCTGCAGCTTGTGCAGCTGGTGAGGAGGTTCTGTGTCCTCTTCCTTAGCCGCACAGCCCCTGGTTTTCAACTGTGGTTTTATCTCTGTCTCTCCATGTGGGTCGTCCAAATGAGTTTGCTCCTGTGCCTGCCCTGAAGGACTTGGGTTTGCCCCAGTGAGGACCAGGTGTGAAGGTGCACTGCTGCTTGGGTTGTAGGGGCCCTGGAAGCAACAGGTACTCAGAGGAGCCTGTGGCTAGGCCAGCAGGAAATATGGCGCTCTAGAAGGGCATGGCAACCCACTCCAGTATTCCCACCTGGAGAATCCCACAGACAGAGAATCCTGGCAGGCTACAGTCCACAGGGTCGCAAAGCACTGGACGTGACTGACATGACCTCACCTACAGGTCCACAGGAATTTTTCTAGCCTCTGGAAGCTCTGTCCCAGCGGTGATCGTGGTTGGAGGTGGCATGGTTGTTTGGATCAAGGGGACCCTGGCAATGCCAGCTATGCAGGGGCACTGGCAGCTATTGTCACAGGAGATATGGCGTTATTAGGGCTTTTTTCTGTCCTTGGCATCTCTGTCCCAGTGAAGATTGAGGATGAAAGTGGCACAGCTGCTTGGGTCCTGGGACCCGTGATGGTGCTAACTGTACAGGGACACTGACTGCCTCAGGCTGGTTCCAAATAGGAAAAGGAGTACGCCAAGACTGTATATTGTCACCCTGCTTATTTAACTTATATGCAGAGTACATCATGAGAAATGCTGAGCTGGATGAAGAACAAACTAGAATCAAGATTGCTGGGAGAAATATCAATAACCTCAGATTTGCAGATGACACCACCATTACGGCAGATAATGAAGAGGAACTCAAAAGCCTCTTGATGAAAATGAAAGAGGAGAGTGAAAAAGTTGACTTAAATTTTAACATTAAAAAAATGTAGATTATGGCATCTGGTCCCATCATGTCATGGCAAATAGGTGGGAAAAAATGGAAACATTGATAGACTTCATTGTTTTAGGCTCTAAAATCACTGCAGATGGTGACAGCAGGCATGAAATTAAAAGACGCTTGCTCCTTGGAAGAAAAGCTATGGCAACTCTAGATACCATATTAAAAAGCAGAGACATTACTCTGCCAACCAAGGTCCATCTAGTCAAATCTATAGTTTTTCCAGTAGTCGTTTAGGGATGTGACAGTTGGACCTTACAGTGCTGAGAAAGCTGCGCAATGAAGAATTGATTCTTTTGAACTGTGGTTTTGGAAAAAAAAAACTCTCGCGAGTCCCTTGGACTGCAAGGAGGTCAAACCAGTCAATCCTAAATGAGATCAATCCTGAATATTCATTGGAAGGATTGATGCTGAAGCTGAAGCTCCAATCATTTGGCCACCTGATGTGAAGAGCTGACTCATTAGAAAATATCCTAATGCTGGGAAAGATGGAAAGCAAGAGAAGGGGACAACAGAAGATGAGATTGTTGGATGGTGTCACTGACTTAAAGGACATGCATTTGACCAAGCTCTGGGAGTTGGTGATGGGCAGGAAAGCCTGGAATGCTGCAGTCCCTGGGATTGCAAAGAGTTGGACATGACTGAGTGACTGAATTGACTGACTGACTTCCTCAGCCTCAGGAGCCATGGCTCTAGTAGTCTTTTACTGGCCTCTGGCAGCTGGCGATCAGAGGGTCTCGTTGTCTGGTCCTTCTGTGTTGTTCTGCCCATTCGGGCACTTAAAGCGCCCCGCTGGCTGGCGTCCTACTCTGTTGCTTCGGGGCTCTTAGAGGGGCTCTCCGGCTTGGGTCCTACTCTCTTGTTCAGTGTTGGGTGCTTAAAGGGCCAGGCTCTCTATTGTTCAGCTGCCATTGCTGGAATGTGGGCAGAGATAGGCTAAATGATGGCTCCACCCCCTACCCGTGACTCAGCAGTATTGCCTTGCCGCCATGCCTGCCCAGTATTCCTTCACAGGCGTTTCCCACCACAGTCCCCTCCCTCATGTCCCCTTGGGCTGTCTCCCTACAGTCAACAGCAGACCTCTCCCTGGGATTACTCCTCAATCCCTGCACTCCAGCTCCCAGCCTCTGTGTCTTCTAGGGGACTTGCATCCCTGTCCGGGGTATGTATGGCTGCAGCAAGGATTGTCTGTGTGATTCTTGTTCCCTTTGGACTGTAACAGGTCAGCTGCTTCACTCACAGCCTCAAATGTTTCTCTTTTGTCCCAAACAATTGCCCTGATGTGTAGATCAGACCCCTGCTTCAGTTCCCCAACACACACACACACACACACACACACACACACACACGCACGCACGCACGCACGCACGCACGCACACACACACACACACAGCGGGTCCAGTCCTGTTAACCCTCCTCTTTTTCTCCCTACTTCCTTCTTCCTAGCGAGTTTTGTGTGGTTCTATATATTCTTTCAGATGGGCAGATACTCCTGCCTGCTCTCAGCTGGTGTTCTGCAAGATCTACTGCATCTGAAAGCATATTTCTGATGTATCTGTGGAGAGAGATATATGCCATGCTCACGTACTCCTCCTCCATCTTGTTCTTTCCCTTGATTTTTGACTATGAAGGAAAATATAAATGTACCTTCAGAGGGTAAAATAATGCTTAAATCATAAAAGTAACCAAATCACCCTTAACAGGGATATGTTACACTTGGGCCTAAAAAGAAAACCCTGTCAACATAGAATTAGAAAGAAAAAAGTCATTATGGAGTAGTTCAGGTAAAATTTAAGTGCCTTAAAGTGACTGCAAAGTGAAACAATGGGTTGGGTTCTTAAAATCAAATAAATTTTAATATGAATCTTATGAGGACTTTGTCCAAAACAGTGAAGATAATACTTACACTAGAATGATTACATCTTATAAGAATTTTGAATTTCAGGACTATATTTGTAAAATAAACTCTTATTGAATTATAAATAGAAAAAAAAATAATAATGGTGGAGCTGAATGAATTTTCAAAAGTTGAGCAGAACTATGTAACCAGCAGCCAGTAAGCAGGTGTTCCATCATGGGGCTGGTCCTGTTGCTATTAACCTTTTGTAGCTCAGCTTGAGCTGGGTATCTAAGATGGCAGCACTAAAGTGTCTTGTCTGCGGTGTCAGCTGGGCCTTCTCTCTTTATGTGGTATTTCAGTTTCATAGGGACTAGCTTGGACTTTTCACTAGTACTCCTCTGAAGTGACTTCTGTTGCATTTTAATTATCAACTGCAGTTAAAATCCGGATAAATTCAAAGTGATAAATGAAGTAATAGGTAATAAGGCTATGGCTCCTACTGAAAGGAGGAATTGAAGTCACATTTCAGTGACATGTGAGTGAAAGGATAGGAAGTATTGCTAGCATTTAAAACACTCTATCAAAGTGACCCTAAATTTTATTATAATATTAAGATACTATAATGTATATCTTTTGAGAATGAAAGGGGCAATAATTGGAAACAATATCAATAGATGTAAACCAGGACTATTTCAGGAAAATTAGGATGTATGGATTCCCTGTTCATTGGCTGTATGGAGATTTTCTTTTGTTAAGTGTTTAGTCTTTTTTTTTTTTTTTACATTTCTACTGGATTTTTTTTTTTCTTTTTCTAATGGATTTTTTTTTCTTTTTTTTAGAAAAATTAACTTGGGCGAATTTTTAAATTTATATCCTGGACAAGAGTTCCTCATTAAATATATAGCAAATATCTTTAGCAATCAGTGGCCTTCATTTTTATTTTTACTTAGTCTTGCAAGTTCTTAGTATTAATGTTGCCCAATTTATGAAGCTTTTCTTTTATGATTAGTGCTTAATAAATATATGCCTACCTTGAAATACTGAGGATTTTTAAAAATTATCTTCTAAAAGTTTGACTTATTTATCATTGTCATTTGGATCTGCAATGCACCTAGAATTGATTATTCTCTGTAGTGTGAAATATTGGAAAATATGTTTTCAGCATGGGCAGCGAATTAACCCAGAATGATTAGGACTGACATATACACACTGCTATATATTTAAAATAGATAACCAACAAAGACCTACTGATAGCACAGGGAACTCTGCTGAATATTCTGTAAAATCCAAATGGGAAAAGAATCTGCAAAAGTATAGATACAAGTATTCTATAACTGAATCGCTTTGCTGTCCACCCCCAAACTAACACAATATTGTTAATCAACTATACTTCAATATGAAATAAAATTGAAAAAAAAAGATTGATCTTCAACTGCTGCTCAAGAATGATATCTTTGTTGTATGTAACATCTGTATGTGTATATCCCTATTAGGGTTTCTGGGTTCTACTCTAGCTTTGTACTAATACCATATTATATTAATTATTACAGTTTTATACCAATTGTTGCCATTCAGTATTGTTCTTCTTTCTTTTTTCCTCTTTTATTAAAGAATATTTTGGCTATTCTTGGACCTTACATTTTTGAAATAAAATTAATTTTATTGTTTCTTCCAGTTTATTTAGATATAATTGACATAGAGCACTGTATCAGTTTAAGATGTGCATCATAGTTTGACTTATGTCTTGAAATTATTATCACAAAAAAACTAACATGATATTTTTAAAACAGAGAAAAAATAAACGTGAGAAAACTCAAGATTTATTCTTAACAGACTGCATAGATAAGATAGTATATGTGTTGACTGTATTTATTAGAGTGTACATTACTTCCCTAGTACATAATTGCAACTAGAAGTTTGTACATTTTGACTACCTTCAGTTTAAACTTCTCTCACCATTAGCCTTTGGTAACCACAAATCTGATCACTTTTCTAGTTCCTGGTAAACAACATAGTGATTTGACATTTCTATACATTTCAAAATTATCACCACAAAAATTCTAACTGTATTATGTCACCATAAAAATATTACATAATTATTGACTATATTTCACACACTGTAAACTGCATACTTGTGACTCATTTATTTTGTGCATGAATTTCTTAATCTCCTTACCATTTTTTTTCCCCCTAACAACCTCTCTGTTCTGGCAACCATCTACTTTTTTTCTGTATCTATAGCTTTCTATTTCATAATATTTATTCATTTGTTTTGCTTGTTATAGTCCATATATAAGAGAAATCATGCAGTATATGTCTTTTTATGCCTGACATTTCATTTAGCATGATGCCCTCTGGGTCCATCTAAGTTGTCACATTTGTCAATATTTAATTATCTTTTTTTTTTTTCTTGCTGAGTAATATATCATTGTGTATATATAGCTTATCAACTTTATGTATTCATCTATTAATGGATGTACTTGGGCTTTTTCTATGTCTAGGCTGTTGTCAATAATGCTGCTATGAACATGAGGGCACACATATATTTTTGAATTAGAGTTTTCTTTGGATAAGTACCCACGAGTGGGATTGCTGGATCATATATATATATAATTTTTGAGGAATCTCGATACTATTTTACATAGTGGCTGCATCAATGTGCATTCCTACTAACAGTACACAGTGGTTCCCTTTTTCCCCACATTATTGCCAATTCACGTTATATGTTGTCATTATGACATGCATGAGGTGCTATCTCATTGTGATTTTGATTTGCATTTCCCTGATGATCACTCATGTTAAGCATTTTTTAATGTGTCTTTTGGTTGACAGTATCACTTTTTTAGAAAAAATGTCTATTTGTATCCTCTACACATTTTTAATCTTTTTTTTTTTTTTGATGTTCAGTTGAATGAGTTCTTAGTCTACTTTAGAAATTAACTTTTTTTTTTTGTAAGGCACAGAATGTTTTATTATCACTAATAACCAAAGAAATACAAATCATAAAATTCATATTGTTTCTTGCTTTTCAAATTAGTACATTATAGTTTGAAGACAGTGGTATCTAAGGCAAAGGAGAAACAGTTGATAGCATCATTTCTGGCTTTATTTATTTATTTACATTTTTATTAAGGAAAATGTCTTTACTTTTTTTTTTCAAGATTTTTAAAAAATTACTCTACAACATTGTATTAGTTTTGCCATACATTGACTTGAATCTGCCATGGGTGTACATGTGTTCCCCATCCTGAACCCCCCTCCCATCTCCCTCCCCATCCCATCACTCTGGGTCATCCCAGTGCACCAGCCGCAAGCATCCTTATCATGCGTTGAACCTGGACTGGAGATTTGTTTCATATATGATAATTTACATGTTTCAGTGCCATTCTCCCATATCATCCTGCCCTCGCCCTCTCCCACAGAGTCCAAAAGACTATTCAATACATTTGTGTCTCTCTTGCTGCCTCGCATACAGGGTTATCATTACCATCTTTCTAAATTCCATATATATGCTTAGTATACTGTATTGGTGTTTTTCTTTCTGACTTACTTCACTCTGTATAATAGGCTCCAGTTTCAACCACCTCATTATAACTGATTCAAATGTATTCTTTTTAATGGCTGAGTAATATTCTATTGTGTATATGTACCACAGCTTTCTTATCCATTCATCTCCTGATGGACATCTAGGTTGCTTCCATGTCCTGGCTATTAAAAACAGTTCTGTGATGAATATTGGGGTACACATGTCTCTTTCAGTTCTGGCTTCCTCGGTGTGTATGCCCAGCAGTGGGATTGCTGGGTCATATGGCAGTTCTATTTCCAGTTTTTTAAGGAATCTCTACACTGTTCTCCATAGTGGCTCTACTAGTTTGCATTCCCACCAACAATGTAAGAGGGTTCCCTTTTCTCCACACCCTCTCCAGCATTTATTGCTTGTAGATTGGATAGCAGCCATTCTGACTGGCATGGAAAGGTACCTCATTGTGATTTTGATTTTCATTTCTCTGATGATGAGTGATGTTGAGAATCTTTTCATGTGTTTGTTAGCCATCTATATAGACATTAACTCTTTATTAGACATTGAAAATATTTTCTACCATTCAGTGCTCAGCCTTTTCTGTTTATTGATAGCTGTTTACTTTGATACAATCCAATTTGATGATTTTCCCTTTTGTTTCCATTGCATGGTGAGAGATAGTCCAAACAATGTTGCTACAACCATTTCAAAGAATGTACTGCCTATGTTTTCTTTCAGAAGTTTTATGGTTTTAGTTCTTGCAATTAAATCTTTGCTCCATTTTGAGTTTATTTTTGCGTATGATATGAGAAAGTAGTCCAGTTTAATTTTTTTGTGTGCAGTTGCTTAGTTTTCCAACACAAATTACTAAAGAGATTTTCATTTCCATATTGTCTATTCCTGTTGTTTTATCATAGATTTGTTATTGCTGTTTCATCATTAAGTCGTGTCTGACTTTTTTGTAACCGCATGGACTTAGCCTATCAGTCTCCTCTATCAATGAGATTTCCCAGGCAAGAATACTGGAGGAGGTTGCCAACTCCTTCCCCAGGGGTCATCCCAGCCCACGAATTGAACTTGTGTCTCCTGCATTAGCAGGTGGGTTTTTAAACTCTGAGCCAAATGGGAAACCTTCCATAACTATTTAAGTGAAAGTTCATTTCTGGGCACTCTCTTCTGTTCCATTAATCTATATGTCTGCTGTTGGGTCATTACCATACAGTTTTTATTTTACATTTTTTAGTTGAAATATGATTGATTTACAATGTTGCATTAGTTTCAAGAGTACAGCAAAATATTCAGTTATACATATATGTATATGTGTATATATATGTACGTACATATATATGTTTTTTCATTCTCTTCCATTGTAGATTATTGCAAGGTGTTTTGTGTAGTTTCCTGTGACATACAGTAGATCCTTATTGGTTATTTATTTTATCTATTTTTCTATCTACCTACTATATATTTACTATATATTTTATGTATGGTAGTGTGTCTATTTTCATTCTGAACTCCTAATTTCTCTCTCCCCTCCTTTGGTAACTATGTTGTTGTTCAGTTGCTCAGTCATGTCCAACTCTTTGTGACACCATGTGTGACATCATGTGTGACTTTGTGACAGCATGCCAGGCTTCTATGTCCTTCACCATCTCCCAGAGCTTGCTCAAACTCATGTCCATTGGGTCAGTGATGCCATACAACCATCTCGTCCTCTGTCGTCCCCTTCTCGTCCTGCCCTTAATCTTTCCTAGCATCAGGGTCTTTTCTAATGAGTCAGCTATTTGCATAAGGTAGCCAAAGTCTTGATAACCATATATTTGTTTTGCATGTCTGTTAGCTTATTTATGTTTTATAATTAAGTTCACTCATCTTTGTATTTTTTTAGATTCCAAGCATATATATGAGATCATATATTTGAATTTCATATGATATTTTATCTCCATTCATGTCACTGCAGATGGCATTATTTCATTGTTTTATGGCTCAGTAATACCAAAAAAGGCAATGCTGAGGAATGTTCAAATTACTGTACAAATGCACTCCTTTCACATGCTAGCAAGATTATGCTCAAAATCCTTCAAGCTAAGTTTCAGCAGTACATGAGCTGAGAACTTCCATATATATTTATATATAAGCTGAATTTAGAAAAGGCAGAGAAACCAGAGATCAAATTGTGAGTATACACTGGATCATAAAAAAAAGCAAGGGAATCCCCTCAAAAAAATCTACTTCTGCTTCATTGACTATGATAAAGCCTTTGACTTTGTGGATCACAACAAACTGTAGAATATTCTTAATGAGACGGGAATACCAGACCACTTTACCTGCCTCCTGAGTAATCTGTATGCAGGACAAGAAGCAACAGTTAGAACTGGACATAGAACAGATTGGTTCAAAATTGGGCAAGGAGTACATCAAGACTGTATACTGTCACCCTGCTTATTTAATGTATATGCTTATTTAATGTACATCATGAGAAATGCTAAACTGGATGAAGTGCAAGCTAGAATCAAGATTGTTGGGGGAAATATCAATAACCTCAGATTTGCAGATTGAAACGTTGTTGCTGAGCCAAGAAAGACGCTGGGATTCTTGGCCTCCAGAGGAGAAGAATTCAATCCAGAGCTAGTGATGTGGTTTGATCGCTTAGAGCTTTTGTGTAATAAAGTTTTATTAAAGTATAAAAGAGATAGAGAAAGCTTCTGACATAGACATCAGAAGGGGGCAGAAAGAGTGCCTCCCCCTCCTACCCCCCACCCCCCGCTAGTCTTAAGCAGGAAGTTATATAGCTATTAGCAGACTGCTGATTAGAGAAGGAAATGTCTTAAAACTCAGAGAGTGGCACCAGGCCCCTCACCCACAACATGCATTTTGAGATAACATTGGCACCAGGTGAGTCATCCCAGGCCACAAAACGATTGACATGAATCTTGAAGAAAGGCATGTTTCCAGTCAAATACATAGTCTCATTAACAAAGCTTAAGAGAACATTTGCATGAGTAAAACATACTGATTTGTTGAGTAGGCATACTGATTTTTCAAGTCTTAGACAGAACCAGAACTGACTTAAAGACAGGGTCTAAGGTAAGTACATAGTTTATTAACAGAGCTTCACACAAACATTTCCATAAAAAAAGTGCATTGGCTAGCTCAAGGTTTGAGAAAAGTTAAGTTCATGTGGAACAAGGTGCTCCAACATAGAATTTTAAAAGAAACCTCCTTTTAATTTATATATAGAGAAGGGAAAAAAAAAATCTGACAGTTGTAGTTTGTTTCCTCCTGCTACTTAACAGAGAGATAGAAGATGTCTGACATTAGCAGTCTATTCCCTCTTTTTGTGGAGGAAATAACCTTCCTGCCTGTTACCTTCTCAAGAGGACATTACCATTAAGGTAGAGAGTGAAGAGGAACTAAAGAGCCTCTTGATGAAAGTGAAAGAGGAGAGTGAAAAAGCTGGCTTAAAACTCAACATTCAAAAAATGAAGATCATGGCATTCTGTCTCATCACTTCATGGCAAATAGATGGGGAAACAATGGAAACAGTGAGATAATTTATTTATGGGGGCTCCCAAATCACTGCAGATGGTGACTGCAGCCATGAAATTAAAAGGTGCTTGCTCCTTGGAAGAACTGCTATAAGAAACCTAGACAGCATATCAAAAAGCAGAGGCATCACTTTGCTGATGAAGATCTATATAGGCAAAGCTATGTTTCTTTTCAGTTGTCATATATGGATGTGAGAATTGGACCATAAAAAAGGCTGAGTACTGAAGAATGGATGTTTCTGAACTGTGGTGCTTTAGAAGACTCTTGAGAGTCCCTTGGACAGCAGTGGATCAAACCAGTCAATCCTAAAGGAAATCAATCCTGAATATTCATTGGAAGGACTGAGGCTGAAGCTAAAGTTTTAATCCTTTGGTCACCTGATGCGAAGAACCAACTCATTGGAAAATACCCTGATGCTGGGAAAGATTGAGGGCAAGAGGAGAAGGGGCAACAGAGGATGAGATGGTTGGATGGCACCCCTGATTCCATGGACATGAGTTTGAGCAAGTTCAGGAAGATAGTGAAGGACAGGAAAGCCTGGTTGCTGCACTTCATGGCCCTGCTGAGTCAGACATAACTTAGTGACTGAACAACAATAACAACAAATTATATATATATATATATACACAAATTATATATATATATATATATATATATAAATACATAAAAATATAAATATATATAAATATAAATTATATATATAAATTATGTATATGTATACATGTATATACAAATACATACATATATATGTATGTGTGTATATATATATGTATATGTATACGTATATATATATATGTATACATGTAGCTTTCCCTGTATATACACACACATACATTTTATATATATATATATATATATATATATATATATATATATATATATATATAAAGATGCCATATATATGTATAAAGACGTTGGGGATGCAAATAACTCCATCTTCTTCATCCATTTATCTATCAATGGGCATTTAAGTTGCTTCCATGTCTTGGCTATTGTAAACAGTGCTGCTGTGATCTTTGAAAAGCATGTATCTTTAAGAAGTATGGTATTTTCCAGATATATTCCCAGGAGTGGTTTTGCTGGATTGTATGGCACTTCTATATGTAGTGTTCTGAGGAATTCTATACTGTTTTCCATAGTGACTGCAGCACTATACATTCTCACCAACAGCGTAGGAGGGCTTCCTTTCCTCCACACCCTCTCCAGCATTTATCATTTGTTGACCTTTTAATGATGACTTTCTGACCAATGTAAGGTGATACACCGTTGAAATTTTGTCTTTCATTTCTATAATTATTGGTGATGTTGAACATCTTAAAATGTACATTTGGTTATCTCTGGTTCCAGATAGGAAAAGGAGTATGTCAAGGCTGTATATTGTCACCCTGCTTATTTACCTTATACGCAGAGTACATCATAAGAAACGCTGGGCTGGAAGACGCACAAGCTGGAATCAAGATTGCCGGGAGAAATATCAATAAGCTCAGATATGCAGATGGCACCACCCTTATGGCAGAAAGTGAAGAGGAACTAAAAAGCCTCTTGATGAAAGTCAAAGAGGAGAGTGAAAAAGTTGGCTTAAAGCTCAACATTCAGAAAACTAAGATCATGGCATCTGGTTCCATCACCTCATGGGAAATAGACTGGGAGACAGTGGAAACAGTGTCAGACTTTAATTTTTGGGCTCCAAAATCACTGCAGATGGTGATTGCAGCCATGAAATTAAAAGACACTTACTCCTTGGAAGGAAAGTTATGACTAACCTAAATAGCATATTAAAAAGCAGAGACCTTACTTTGCCAACAAAGGTCCGTCTGGTCAAGGCTATGGTTTTTCCAGTGGTCATGTATAGATGTGAGAATTGGACTGTGAAGAAAGTTGAGCCCCGAAAAATTGATGGTTTTGGTAACTGTGGTGTTGGAGAAGACTCTTGAGAGTCCCTTGGACTGCAAGGAGATCCAACCAGTCCATTCTGAAGGAGATAAGTTCTGGGTGTTCATTGGAAGGACTGATGCTGAAGCTGAAACTACAATACCTTGGCCACCTCACGTGAAGAGTTGACTCATTAGAAAATACCCTGATGCTGGGAGGGATTGGGGGCAGGAGGAGAAGGGGACAACAGAGGATGAGATGGCTGGATGGCATCACCCACTCGGTGGGCATGAGTTTGAGTAAACTCCAGGAGTTTGTGATGGACAGGGAGGCCTGGCGTGCTGCGATTCATGGGGTCGCAAAGAGTTGGACACAACTGAGTAACTGAACTGAACTGAACTGAAGATTTCTCTGGAGTAATGTCTTTTTAGGTCATCTGCACATTTTTTGATAGGACTGTTTTTCTTTTTGATATTGAGCTATGTGAGCTATTTGTATATTTTGGAGATTAATCCTTTGTCAATCACATCATTTGCAAATATTTTCTCCCATTGTGTAAGATGTCTTTTCTTTTTGTTTATGGCTTTCTTTCTTTTCTGTTCAATAGATTTTAGGTTGAATTATATCTCATATTTTAATTTTTGTTTTAATTTCCATTACACTATGACACGGGTTCAAAAGATATTATGGAGATTTATGTCAAAAATTGTTTTGCCTATTTTTCCCTCTATGGATTTTATAGTACCCAGTTTTAAAATCAGGTCTTTAACCCATTTTGAGTTTATTTTTGTATATGGTGATAGAGAATGGTCTACTTCATTCTTTCAAACATAACTGTCCAGTTTTCCCAGCACCACACTAATGGAAGAGATTGCCTTTTCTCCATTGCATATTCTTGCCCCCTTTGTTGTAAATTAATTGACTGTATGTGGCCGGGTTTATTTCTGGGTTTCCGATCCTGCTCCATTGATCTATAAGCTTGTTTTGTGTCAGCCCCATACTGTTTTGATTACTGTAGCTTTATCATATGTCTGAAGTCAAGGAGCCTGATTCCTCCAGTTCCACTTTTCTTTCTCAAGATTGTTTTGGCTATTTTGGGTCCTTTGAGTTTGCATACAAGTTAAAAAAAAAAAAAATCTAGTTCTTTGAAATATACCATGGGAAACTTGATCGTTCTTGCATTGAACTGGTAGCTTTCCTTGGGTTCAGTTCAGTTCAGTTCAGTCGCTCAGTCGTGTCTGACTCTTTCTGACCCCATGAATCGCAGCACGCCAGGCCTCCCTGTCCATCACCAGTTCCTGGAGTATACTCAAACTCATGTCCATCAAGTTGGTGATGCCATCCAGCCATCTCATCCTCTACCATCCCCTTCTCCTCCTGCCCTCAATCTTTCCCAGCATCAGGGTCTTTTCAAATGAGTCAGCTCTTTGCATCAGGTGGCATCAGTATTGGAGTTTCAGCTTCAGCATCAGTCCTTCAATGAATATTCGGGACTGATTTCCTTTAGCATTGACTGGTGGATCTCCTTGCAGTCCAAGGGACTCTCAAGAGTCTTCTCCAACACCACAATTCAAAAGCATCAATTTTTCTGCCCTCAGCTTTCTTTACAGTCCAACTCTCACATCCATACTTGACTATTGGAAAAACCATAGCCTTGACTAGATGGACCTTTGTTGACAAAGGAATGTCTCTGCTTTTTAATACGCTATCTAGGTTGGTCATAACTTTCCTTCCAAGGAGGAAGTGTCTTTTAATTTCATGGCTGCAGTCACCATCTGCAGTGATTTTGGAGCCCAAGAAAATAAAGTCAGCCTCTGATTCCCCATCTATTCGCCATGAAGCAATGGGACCAGATCCCATGATCTTAGTTTTCTGAATGTTGAGCTTTAAGCTAACTTTTTCACTCATCTCTTTCACTTTCATCAATAGGCTCTTTGGTTCTTCTTCACTTTCTGCCATAAGGGTGGTACCATCTGCATATCTGAGGTTATTGATATTTCTCCCAGCAATCTTGATTCCAGCTTGTGCGTCTTCCAGCCCAGCGTTTCTCATGATGTACTCTGCATATAAGTTAAATAAGCAGGGTGACAATATACAGCCTTGACATACTCCTTTTCCTATCTGGAACCAGTCTGTTGTTCCGTGTCCAGTTCTAACTATTGCTTCCTGACCTGCATACAGGTTTCTCAATAGGCAGGTCAGGTGGTCTGGTATTACTATCTCTTTCAGAATTTTCCACAGTTTTTTTGTGATCCACACAGAGGAAAAAGTAACAAGTTATTCTTTCTTTTTTGTGTGAATTACTTTGTCAGGAGTTTATCAATTTTATCAACCTTTTCAAATAATGTAATTTTTGGCTTTGCTGATTCTTCTGCACTTCTGTCATCAGTGACTTTATATTAAATGTACTACTCAAATTCTTAAGGTGGACATTTAAATCACTGATTTTCTTTTTTAAACATATAATTTGAATCAGAAAAATATTCCTCCATAAAGAGTTTTACTGCATCCTAAGAATTTCAATATTTCTATTTTTGTATCATCCATCCAAAATATTTACTATATATTTTTATGCTGTCTTATTTGAATGATGAGATACTTAGAAGTTACTGGTTATATTTTTTATAGTTTCATTTTTTATTGATTTCTAAAATAATTCTTTTATGATCCAAGAACACATTCTGTGTAATTTTATAACATTTATTGGGACATTTTATGGCACCATAATATAGTCTTTCACAAATATTTCATATGCATTTGAGAAAAAATTGTTTTCTGTAGTTCATCTGTGTAGTGTACTATATGTCAATTATGTTATATTTTTAATCATACAGTATTTTACATTCTTGTTTATTTTTTGTCTACTTAATCTATCAGTTATAGAGAACTACATGTTAAATCTGCAGTGACGGTGAGTTAGTTATTTCTCTTATTAGTATCTCAATTTTTACTTCATGTATTTTGAGACTAGTCAAATAGAATCATGGACCATTAGGAATGCTGCATTTCCCCTTCATAATCATATTTATCTCAAGTAATGCCTTATGCCTTGTTAAATTATATTAATATTAGTGTACTTATCTTTTGTAAAAGTTTACTTTGAGACAATCATAGATTCATATAAGTTGTTAATGTAAATCTAGTGTACTTTTACCCAGTTTTCCCCATGGTTATATCTTGTAACACAATAATATAATATCACAACCACAATATTGAAAATGATAAAATTAAGGTACAGAATATTTCCATCAATACAAGAATGTCTCACGTTGTCCTTTTGTAGCCATATCCACTTTTCTCCCACCTCAGTCCCTTCCACTCCTGGCAACCAGTAATATGGTCCCCATTTCTATAAATTCTCATCTCAAGAACGTTAACCAATGGAGCAATACAGTATGTCACTTTTCGGGAAACTGCCAAGTTGTTTTCCAGAATGGCTGCACTATTTTACATCCTTACTGAAATGTATTAGTGATCCATTTTTCTTATATCCTCTCCAGCGTTTAGTGTTGTCTCTATTTTTAATTTTAACCATTTGGATAAATGTGTAGTGACAACTTACTCTGTTCTTTTTAAAATGAAAGTCGTTCTCATTCATGAAATATACACTTATGTATATAAATTGGCAAACTGTTGTTTCAGTCAGTTCAGTTCAGTAGTTCAGTCGTGTCCAACTCTTTGCGACCCCATGGCCTGCAGCTCCCCAGGCCTCCCTGTCCATCACCAGCTCCCGGAGCTGACTCAAACTCATGTCCATTGAGTCAGTGATGCCATCCAACCATCTCATTCTCTATCACCCCCTTCTCCCACCTTCAATCTTTCCCAGCATCAGGGTCTTTTCCAGTGAGTCAGTTCTTCACATTAGGTGGGCATAATATTGGAGCGTCAGCTTCAGCATCAGTCCTTCCAATAAATATTCAGGACTGATTTTCTTTAGGATGGACTGGTCTGACCTCCTTGCAATCCAAGGGACGCTCAAGAGTCTTGTCCAACACCACAGTTCAAAAGCATCCATTCTTCAGCGCTCAGCTTTCTTTATAGTCCATCTCTCACATCCATACATGACTACTGGAAAAACCAGAGCTTTGACTAGATGGACTTTTGTTGGCAAAGTGACGTCTCTTCTTGTTAATATGCTTCCTAGATTGGTCATTACTTTAAAACAGTTTAGAGCTTTTAAGCTGTTGTTTACTCTTTTTTTTAATTTAATTTTTTTAAAAAAATTATATTGGAGTATAGGGCTTCCCAGGTGGCTCAGTGGTAAAGATTGTGCCTGCCAAGCCAGAGACACAGATTTCATGCCTAGGTCTGAAAGATCCCTTAGAGAAGGAAATGGCAACCCCCTCCAGTAGTCTTGCCTGGAAAATCCCATGGGCAGAGGAGACAGGTGGGTGACAGTTCATGAAGTCACGAAAGAGTGGAGCATGCCTTAGTGAACAACAACAACAAAATAGTTGATTAGCAGTATTGTGTTAGTTTCATGTGTATAGCAAAGTGATTCACTTATACATGCACATATATTAGTTCCTTTCCTGATTCTTTTCCCATATAGATTATTATAGATTATTGAGTAGAGTTTGCTCTGCTATAGAGGAGACCCTTATTTTGGTTTTAATTTGCATTTCTCTAATGGCTGCTGATGTTGAGCATCTATTCATGTGTTTACTTGGCATCAGTATGTTCTCTTCAAGGAAATGTCTTTGTATGTCTTTTGCCCATTTTCTAACTTGATTTTTTTTACCTGTTGGTGTGAGAATTATTTTATAGTTTAGAAATTGGTACTTTGTTGGATGTATTTTGCAGTTTTGTTTATTTTTTCTGTTTGCTGCTTGTCTTTTCATACTCTTACGGTGTATTTTCCTGAGCAATCGTTTTTTACTTTCTTGAAGTCCAAGTCCTTTTTCTTTTTCTTTTTTTTCTTTTATGGACTATGCTTTTGATATCAAGTCTAACTAGACTTGAGCTAGACCTAGAGCTCACATATTTTCTCCCATTTTTATATTGATTTATAGTTTTACATTTAATTCCTGTGCTCTATTTTGAGTCTCTTTTAGAAGGTATGAGGTTTAGATTGAGGTTCAGTTTTTTTTTTTTTTTTTGCCTCTGGATGCCCATGTCTAACAGCATTATTTGTTGAAAAGTTATATTTCCTCCATTGAATTGTTTCTTTGCCTTTGCTAAAATCAGTTGGACATATGTAGTTGAATCTGATTTCTTTTTATGGTTCCATTGACTAATATGTCTATTCCTTTAACAATAGCATGTGGTCTTGGCTATTGTAGTTGTGTAATAAAATTTTAAATTTGATAGAATACTTTCCTTCCTTCCTACCATTTCTTTTTCAAAACTATTTTAACTATTTTGCTTCCTTTGACTTTCAATATAAATTATAAAATAATCTTGCCTGTATCTACAAAGATGGGCTGATATTTTGCTAGGAATTGCATTAAATGTATAAAATTTGGGGGTCAACAGATGATTTCTCCATGTGGAGCCTTTCAATCCATGAACATAGTGCGCCTCTCCATATATCCAGCTTTTCTTTGATTTCCTTGATCAGCATTTAGAATAAATCAGCATACAAGTACTGTACATATTTTAAACAATATTTTGAGTTTTTGACTAATTTTAAAAGGTGTTATATTTTTATTTTAGTATTTGCCTTCTCTATTTTTTAAATAGGTTTTATTTTTCTGCTTAAATTTTTCAGTGTAATTCTTTTTCTGGAAAAAAATGATCAACTTTATTTTAAAGTCTGTTTCTAGTTATAAAAATATATTTAATCTAATGTATAATCTTATGTTTCTATTTTATATTTTTCCTCTTAGTTTTTCATAATTATGTTTTTTGGTGTACTTGGTGATTTTTATTTTTTATTAATTGTCAGCCATTTGTTGTGAAAATTTAGAGAGCTAATCTGCTATTCTTTTAGTCTTGCTATTATGTTTTATTTAATTTTTTTTTTTTTTAGTTTTGTTTTTTCTTCTTAGAAGTCTATTAAGGAAGAGGCAGATCACTATAAAGCATGTTTATATTGAGGTTATTTATTTCAGTTTTTGTGAGAGTCAGACTATTTAAACTGTTATTACTATTGTTTGTGAACCTTTAGATGTCTCAAGTGAGAGACTGGCATTTTACCAAGACCTCCCCTCCTTGGCTAATTCTAAACTCCATTTCTCTTAGCAGTCTCATGTATATATATATATATATACATAATATATATATATATATATACATATACACACATACACACGTATACATATATGTATGTGTATATGCATTTTTTTTCACATTCCTTTTCATTATTTTGTTTTGTTTGTTGTTTAGTCACTAAGTTCTGTCCAATTTTTTTGCAACCCCATGCACTCTAGCCCACCAGGTTCTTCTCTTCATGGGATTTTCCAGATAAGAATACTGTAGTAGGTTGCCATTTCCTTTTCCAGGGGATCTTCCCAGCCCAGGTATCAAGCTCACATCTCCTGTATTGCAGGTAGATTATTTATTGCTGAGTCACCTGGGAACTCCTTTTTCATTACAGGTTATTACAAAATATTGAGTGCAGTTCCCTGAGATATACATGGGTCATTTTTTTTGGCCTATTTTATATATAATAGTATGTGTATATTAATCTCAAACACCATATTTATCTCCCTTTCACCTGCTGCTATCCCCTTTAGTAGTCATGCATTTGCATTGTATGTCTGTGAGTCTACTTCTTATTTTGTAAATAAGTTCATTGTACGTGGAACAACTGACTGGTTCATAATTAGGAAAGGAGTATGACAGGGCAGTATATTGTCACTGTGCTGATTTAACTTATATGCAGACTACATCATACAAAATACTGGACTGGATGAAACACGTTAGGATCAAGATTGCCAGGAGAAATACCAATAACATCATATATGCAGATGATATTGCTCTAATGGCAGAAAATGAAGAGGAACTAAAAAGCCTCTTGATGAGGGTGAAAGATGAGAAGGAAAAAGCTGACATGAAACTCAACATTCAAAAAACTAACATCATGGCATCCAGTCTTATCACTTCAAGTCAAATAGATAGGGGAAATTGTTAGATTTCATTTTTTAGTCTCCCAAATCACTTCGGACAATGACTGCAGCCCTGAAATTCAGAGACATTTGCTCCTTGGAAGGAAAGCTATGTCAAACCTAGTTGTTTTTGTTCTTGTTCTGCCAAGTTTTGTCCAACTCTTCTGCCATGGGATTTCCCAGGCAAGAATACTGGAGTAGGTTGCCGTTTCCTTCTCCAGGGAATCTTCATGGTCCAGGGACTGAACCCATGTCTTCTGCATTGCAGGCAGATTCTTTACCGTTAAGCCACCAGGGAAACCCTAATAAACCTAGACAGCATATTAAAAAGCAGGAACATCACTGTATTGCTGATCCTGCTCATGATGACAGTTGTCTCACTGTTCACACTGTTTACTGAAACCAGGGTAGGCAAGGCATGAGCTAAGAAGCTGGAAGAAGGCTCAAGGAGCCGTAGGAACTGCAGGCATGTTTGTTTTCTCCTGGCTGACACAGCAGCCGTAACAGTGTCCTCTCCTGAGTGATGCAGCTGCTGTGGCAGTAGAAATGCTATATTCTCTCCTCTTACTCAACAGACCCAGCCATGATGCAGCAGTAATGCCACTACTCTCTCGATGGAACTCATATCCCTACAGCACAAAGTAGCCCATGACCAAGTGAATGTCTTGGGATATGCCTGCAGAGTGCTCTAAGTGATCTCAGCTGTTACACAGTCATTATTTACAGAATGTGTGGTGAGAGAGCCTGACCATGCCATCTTGGATAATTTACTCTTCCCACAATCACTTTGCCAACAAACCTGTGTATAGTCAAAGCTATGTGTTTTTTTTTCCAGTAGTCCTGTACTGATGTGAGAGTTTGACTATAAAGAAGGATGAATGCCAAAGAATTGGTACTTTCAAATTGTGGTGCTGGAGAAGACTCTTTAGAGTCCCTTGGACAGCAAGGAGATCAAGCCAGTCAATACTAAAGGAAATCAACCCTGAATATACATTGGAAGGACTGTTGCTGAAGCTGATATTCCAATACTTTGGCCATCTGATGGGAAGAGTTGACTCAGTGGGAAAGACCTTAATGCTGGAAATGATTAAAGGCCAAAGGAGAAGGGGATGACAGAGGATGATAGTTAGATAGCATGACCCACTCAGTGGATCTGAATCTGAGCAACTCTGGGAGACAGTGGAGGACAGAGGAGCCTGGCATCTTACAGTGCATGGGGTCACAAAGAGTTGGACACGATTTAGCAACTGAATAACAACAATCATTTTATAGACTCCACAAATAAGAGCTAGCATATGATATTTATCTTTCTCTGATTTACTTTACTTAATATGGCAATCTCTAGGTCCAACCATGTTGCTACAAAAAATCTTTTCCTTTGTTCAACTTTTGACTTCTTGTATTTGGTACTGACATCTTCCTTGGTGAGTAACGACCCTTGAAAGTTTTGGCTCATCTTTTATATTTACTTTCTGTCTTTGATTTTTTCTCTTAAGTTCTTTGCATTCTTAGGAAACAGAATTCTTGAAATATGTGGCAAATAAATTACATTGTTGTGTTTTCCTACTTGTTATGTTTGGAGCAATTGTGGCAATATAAGCTCATTTACCATAGTCAGAAGCAGATATCTTGGACTCTTTTTTTTTTTTTTTTTTAACAATTCAATAATTAATTCCTAAAATAAAATCAATAAAATGGTGAATGTTTAGAAAGAACATATTGGAGAAACATATCTATTATTGGTAGCTTTCCTAGAAAAGAGAAAATATAGTGATGCCATGATAATATTTTCATATATTTAAATGATTGTTATATATGAGAGAAAAATATTTTCTTTAATGCTGCATTATAGTATTCTACTAAAAGTGACAGAAAAAAGTATATTTTTATTCCTTTTAAACAAGTTTTTGCTGATAATTCACACAGTTTATAAATAGAACATGCTGTTCTCTAAAGTACAATGCTATGCTGCCGGGCCTGGTGCACTGGGAAGACCCAGAGGAATCGGGCGGAGAGGGAGGTGGGAGGGGGGGATCGGGATGGGGAATACATGTAACTCCAGGGCTGATTCATGTCAATGTATGACAAAACCCACTGAAATGTTGTGAAGTAATTAACCTCCAACTAATAAAATAAATAAATAAATAAATAAAGTACAATGCTCTGCACCACAGAGAATGGCTAGAAAGAGGCTTGTGGAATCCACATAAAGAATAAAAGCTTATAAAATGGTGAGAAAGCTAAATTCTAAATAAGCCTTGAGGGGTATTTATGGATTAATGAACAAATTAGGTACAATGAATTTTCCAGAGAAGAGAAATGTTTTATGGAAAGATGTGATGATGAAGAAGTATAAATTACTTTGAGTAGTTTTGTCTGGATAAAGATTTTAATTTGATCAATCATACAGGTATTTTCTACTAAGAGCAAGCTTCTATCAGAAATTCTTTAATAATTTATTTTACTTATGTTTATGTTTTCCTGTAATTTTCTACCACAGTATGAAGAATTTAATAGAAGGGGTAAGTTTTTCATTTCTTTATTCCTTCCTGAAGACAATAGAGATTATACAGGGATTTGAGGAGAAAGAAATAAGGTGACATCAGTCAGTCAGTCAGTTCAGTTGCTCAGTTGTGTCCGACTCTTTGAGACTCCATGGACTGCAGCACACCAGGCCTCCCTGTCCATCACCAATTCCCGGAATTTACTCAAGCTCATGACAGCATGACATCAGTACTTTGGAAATACTTATTTGAGGTAACCAGAAGAATCCATTTAGAGTGAAAACATTGATCCTAGTTAGGAAGTTTTCTGTAACAGAAATATTATCTGTAGTGAAAACAAAGAGGAAGAATTAAAGATACCACAGAGGAAGATTTGGAACAATTTAGTAAACTGGCTGTAGTAAACTAAGGAAAGAAAGAAGTGACTCCCAGCCTGTATGACTGGGAAAATATTGGTTTTACTTATAGAAACTGATAAGAAACACTCCTATCCCCTGAGATATTTTCTATCATGTATTACAAATTACAGTGAGTGCTTCACTTTGCAGTGTCTAATATCTGCCCATGACAGGCATGTTCAGAGAGTTCTACATCTCTCGTTGAAAATCTTGTACTCCCATAACTTTTATTGACACATCTTTGAGTAATTATAGTCCAATGGCATTTTATTTGTTGTTATGTTAAATGAATGATTTGTAAGTTTTCTAAGATTACAGGTTCATGATGCTAGATATGTATAGTTTAAATATGCTTAAATTTATATCTGAGTGATAAATCCAATCTTATTTAATTTTTAATAAGATTTGACTAAAGTTAATTAATGAATATAAAAAAATAACCTATTATCATCACCATATCACAATATAGATGTTCCAGTAGATTTTTACCATTTAACTTCAAATCAAAGTGATATAAACACTTACAAATTATAGTTATACTGAATTTGCCAAATGTGCCTTGAGTTCCTAGTTATAGCTAATGTTCACTTTCATAATCCAATTTGGTTTCTGCTGCAGCTAACCTAAATGTAAACTCTTTAGTGCTTGCAATTTGAGCAGCTTTTCCACTGAATTATTAAATGTCAAAGAATTGGATTTTTTAATTATAACAAAAGCCCATTTGAAGCTGATTTAAGTAATGCCGGAATTTGTTATCTCATATAAGAAGACATATGAGTCCCAGGTCCAGCACATCGGAGATCACTCCTCTATTAGATGGCTTTAAACTCAGTTCAGTCACTCAGTTGTGTCCAACTCTTTGTGACCCAATGGACTGCAGCACACCAGGTTTCCCTGTTCATCACCAATTCCTGGAGCTTATTCAAACTCATGTCCATCGAGTTGGTGATACCATCCAAACATTTTCTGTTGTCCACTTCTCCTCCCACCTTCAACCTTTTCCAGCATCAGGGTCTTTTCAACGAGGCAATTCTTCACATCAGGTGGCCAAAGTACTGAAGTTTCAGCTTCAGCATCAGTCCTTCCAATCAATATTCAGGACTGATTTCCTTTAGGATTGACCAGTTGGATCTCCTTGTTGTCCAGGGGACTCTCGGTCTTCTCCAACATCACAGTTCAAAAGCATCAATTCTTTGGTGCTCAGCTTTCTTTATAGTCCAACTCTCACATCCATACACGACTGGAAAAACCATAGCTTTGACTAGACAGACCTTTATTGGCAAAGTAATGTCTCTGCTTTTTAATATGCTGTCTAGGTTGGTCATAGCTTTTCTTCCAAGGAGCAAGTGTCTTTTAATTTCATGGCTATAGTCACCAACTGCATTGATTTTGGAGCCCCCCCAAAATACTCTCACTGTTTCCACTATTTCCCCATCTATTTGCCATGAAGTGAAGGGACCGGATGTCATAATCTTAGTTTTCTGAATGTTGAGTTTTAAGCCAACTTTTTCACTCTCCTCTTTCACTTTCATCAAGAAGCATTTTAGTACTCCTTCACTTTCTGCCATAAAGGTGGTGTCATCTGCATATCTGACTTTATTGATATTTTCCCTGCAGTCTTGATTCCAGCTTGTGCTTCACCCAGCCTGGCCTTTTGCATGATGTGCTCTGTATTTAAGTTAAATAAGCAGGTAACAACATATAGCCTTTACATATTCCTTTACCAATTTGGAGCCAGTCTCTTATCCCATGTCCGGTTCTAACTGTTGCTTCTTGCCCTGCATACAGATTGCTCAGAAGGCAAGTCAGGTGCTGTGGTGTTCCCCCCTCTTTAAGAATTTTCCATAGTTTGTTGTGATCCACATAGGCAAAGACTTTGGTGTCGTCAATAAAGCAGAAGTAGATGTTTTCCTCGAACTCTCTTGGTTTTTCAATGATTCAACGGATGTTGGCAATTTAATCTCTGGTTCCTCTGCCTTTTCTAAATCCAGCTTGAACATCTGGAAGTTCACGGTTCATGTACTGTTGAAGTCTGGCTTGGAGAAGTTTGAGCATTACTTCGCTAGTGTGTGAGATGAGTGCAATTGTGCAATAGTTTGAACATCCCTTGGCATTGTCTTTCTTCGAGACTGGAATAAAAACTGACCTTTTCCAGTCCTGTGGCCACTGATGAGTTTTCCAAATTTGCTGACATATTGAGTACCTTTTCTGTCCTTAATTGTGCCATCTTTGTGTGAAATATTCCCTTGATATCTCTAATTTTCTTGAAGAGATCTCTAGTCTTTCCCATTCTGTTGTTTTCTCTATTTCTTTGCATTGATCACTGAGGAAGGCTTTCTTATCTCTGCTTGTTATTCTTTGGAACTCTGCATTCAAATGGGTATATCTTTCCTTTTCTCCTTTGCCTTTAGGTTCTCTTCTTTTCTCAGCTATTTGTAAGGTCTCATCAGCCAACCCTTTTGCCTTTTAGCTTCTCTTTTTCTTGGAGATGCTCTTGATCAATGTCTCCTGGACAATGTCACAAACCTCCATCCATAGTTCTTCAGGAACTATGTCTATCAGATCTAATCCCTTAAATATATTTGTCACTTCCACTGTATAATCGTAAGTGGTTTGACTTTGGTCATTTCTGAATGGTCTGGTGTTTTCCCATACTTTCTTCAATTTACATCTGAATTTGGCAATAACGATTTCCTGATATGAGTCACAGTCAGCTCCCGGTCTTGTTTTTGCTGACTGTATAGAGTTCCTCCATCTTTGGCTGCAAAGAATATAATCAATCTGATTTTGGTGTTGATTAGATGGCTTTATTCTTAACTAATTTCAGCAGTTTCAGATGTCACATCTAAATAGCATAATAACCAATGTACAATGAAGGTTTTTCTAATATTTTACTTCTTTATTAAGTAGGAAGTACACCTTTTTATTTTACCTTAATAAATGTGTCCTTCTGTCTCATTGACCAGAATGACATACTCAAACCTATATCAATTAATTGATTGCTGCAGAGGGCAATTAGATTACCACAATTTTCTTGGCCTCATAAAAATCCACTGTCTGGAGGGATTGACTCAACTTGGTGGCATAGAAGGACATGCACTCACCTTCTCATATGAGAGCACCAAAATTGCAACAGTTGAACAGCGTTTGACAGGAGGATGCTGGAACTCACCAAAAAACAAACAAACACAACAACAAAAGTACCCCACATCCAAATATAAAACAGAAGCTACAATCAATCTTAATTAATAAATATAATACAATAATCTATTATCATGACTGCACCTCAATATAGATGTTCCTGTAGCTTTTTAACTTTTAACTTGAAATCAAAGTGAAGTTCTGCTTCTGCTGCTAAGTTGCTTCAGTAGTGTCCAACCTTGTGTGACCCCATAAATGGCAGCCCACCAGGCTCCCCTGTCCCTTGGATTCTCCAGGCAAGAACACTGGAGTGGGTTGTCATTTCCTTCTCCAATGCATGAAAGTGAAAAGTGCAAATGAAGTCACTCAGTCATGTCTGACTCTTCACAACCTCATGGACTGTAGCCCACCAGTCTCTTCTACCCATGGGATTTTCCAGGCAAGAGTACTGGAGTGGGTTGCCATTTCCTTCTCCTCAAAGTGATATAAATACTTAAAAATTGTAGCTATACAGAATTTGCCAAATGTGCTTTGAATTCTTAATTATAGCTAATGCTTACTTCCATAATCCAGTTTGTCTTCCATCTTTAATAATTCCACTGCATTATTAAGGGCCAAAAGAATTACAGTTTTAAATTTTACAAAATGGTAGGAGGGAGGCAATCACCATAAAATTCAAATCCCATATCCGTCAGGTGGTTGTGGTGGTGGTGGGTTAGTTGTTCAGCCTAACATACAAGGGAACACCTATAGGGTTATCAGCTGATTTCTCAACAGAAACTCTACAAGCCAGAGGGAACAGTGCAATATATTTAAAGTGATGAAAGAAGAGAACCTACATCCAAGCAAGAATACTCTACCTAACAAGACTCTCATTCAGATTTTTTTTCCATTTATTTTTATTAGTTGGAGGCTAATTACAATATTGTAGTGGGTTTTGTCATACATTGACATGAATCAGCCACGGATTTACGTGTATTCCCCTTCCTGATCCCCCCTCCCACCTCCCTCTCTACCCAATCCCTCTGGGTCTTCCCAGTGCACCAGGCCCGAGCACTTGTCTCATGCATCCAACCTGGGCTGGTGATCTGTTTCACTACAGAAAATATACATGTTTTGATGCTGTTCTCTCGAAACATCCCACCCTCACCTTCTCCCACAGAGTCCAAAAGTCTGTTCTGTACATCTGTGTCTCTTTTTCTGTTTTGCATATAGGGTTACATTTGACAGAGAAATCAAAAGCTTTCCAGACAAGCAAAAGTTAAGAGAATTCAGCACCATTAAATCAGTTTTGCAACAAATGCTAAAGAAACTTCTCTAGGTAGGATACACAAGAAAAGGAAAAGACATACAAAGGATGAACCCAAAACAATTAAGAAAATTGTAATTAAATCATGTGTGTGTGTGTGTGTGTGTGCACGCTCTCAGTTTCTCAATCATGTCCAGATCTTGGTTACCCCACAGACTGTGGCCTGCCAGGTTCTGTTGTTTTCCAGACAAGAATATAGCAGCAGCTTACCATTTCCTACTCCAAGGATTTTCCTGACCCAGGGAAATGGATTAAATGCAACAGCAAAAAGACACAGAATAGCTGGATGTATGAAAACAAGCATATGTATGTGCTTCCACTTACCACATGGGGCTCTACTTAAACCCCCCAAAGTTCATGTAATTATTTGATATTGATAGATTAATCATGGTTCCATTATGGCTTACAATTGTAATTATCTTTTATTTTTTGTCTGGCTGTTGATTGTGAAAATTGATCAACATCTTTTACGATTGTGATTATGTAACTATTACTCATTTTAATACCATTGTATCAGAATTGGTCAACAGAAAATAATAGAATTCTGTATCACTAGAACTACCATTTAATAGAAAAACCTGTAATCACTTTTTAAAATCTAGATGTTCACTAGACTTATCCTGGAATTTTTTGAAAAATACAAATGCTAAGGTATTGTTTTCTCGAAATCTCCAGATGTGATTCTAATGAGCAGCCATGTTTAAAACAAACTAGACTATATGATGATATTTTAATTTTAACTAGCTTATTAGACTTATTCTATTTCATATTCAATGTTCTCATATCATTTCATGTTTTCCAACTTCTTTCTTTTTTGATACTGTTCTTTCTCAAGCTTTTATCAAATATATAAATGTTTTTGTATATATATATATAAATTATGGTGTCATTATGTATATATATATATACATAAACATTTCTTTTGTCACTCAGTCTTGTCCAACTCTTTGCGACCCCATGGCCGGCAGTATCCCATGCTTTTCTGTCCTTCACCATCTCCCGGAGCTTGCTCAAATTCGTGTCCATTGAGTCAGTAATGCTATCCAACCATCTCATCTTCTGTCATCCCCTTTTCCTCCTGCCCTTAATTTTTCCCAGCATTAAGGTCTTTTCTAATGAGTTGGCTCTTCACATCAGGAAGCCAAAGTATTGGAGCTTCAGTTTCAGTATCAGTCCTTCTAATGAATATTCAGGATTGATTTCCTTTAGGATTGAGGTTTGATATCCTTGCAGTCCAAGGGCCTCTCAAGAGTCTTCTCCAACACCACAGTTCAAAAGCACCCATTCTTTGGCACTCAGCTTTCTTTATGGCCCAACTCTCCCATCCATACATAAGCAAGAGCAAAAGTCGCTAAGTCGTGTCCGACTCTCTGCGAACCCAAGGACTATACAGTCCATGGAATTCTCCAGGCCAAGATACTGGAGGGGGTAGCCTATCCCTTTTCCAGTGGATCTTCCTGACCCAGGAATCGAACCGGAGTCTCCTGCATTGCAGGAGGATTCTTTACCAACTGAGCTATGAGGGAAACCCTGGGAAAAGCATAGCTTTGACTTGATGGACCTTTGTTGGCAGAGTAATGTCTCTGCTTTTTAATACGCTGTCTAGATTTGTCATAATTTTTCTTTCAAGGAACACGCATCTTTTAATTTCATGGCTGCAGTGACCATCTGCAGTGATTTTTGAGCCCCTCGCAAATAGTCTCTCACTGTTTCCATTATTTCCTCATCTATTTGCCATGAAGTGATAGAACCAGATGCCATGATCTTCATTTTTGAATGCTAAGTTTATGCTAGCTTTTTCACTCTCCTCTCACTCTCATCAAGAGGCTCTTTAGTTCCTCTTTGCTTTCTGCCATAAGGGTGGTGTCATTTACATTTCTGAGGTTACTGATATTTCTCCCTTCAATCTTGATTCCAGCTTGTGATTCATCCAGCCAAGTATTTTTCATGATATACTTTGCATATAAGTTAAATAAGCAGGGTGACAATTTAAAACCTTGACATACTCCTTTCCCAATTTGGAAACAGTCCATTCTTCCATGCCTAGTTCTAACTGTTGCTTCTTGACCTGCATACAGGTTTCTCAGGAGGAGGGTAAGGTGCTTTAGAAAACTGACAAATTTTTGCCCAAAATATTTATGACAGATTAATTCTACTTGTTTGATTAAGTGTGAAATTAATGCTAGATTTCTGATTTATATTCACTCAAAATTTTTATGTGTCTCCTTTTTTACTGGCATCTGGCATTACTGCTAAAAATCTAGAAAGCTTATTATATTAGTGATTTTTAAATATGTGAATGAAGCTTTAGACTTTTAATTAAATTCTAATAATACAAGGAAATAATATATTGTCTAAAAAACAGGAAATTAGCATGTGGTACACTATTATTAACTAAACTGCAGATCTTGTTCAAATTTCACAAAATTTTATGCTAATGTCTATGACTTGTTTTCATTCCTTATTCAAGATTCCACATTGTATTTAGTTGCACTGAGCAGCTTCAGCTGCATTCAACAAATTCTGGTAAATTCTGTTTTACTTTTTATTATGGTTCAAAATTTTCCAGTTTTCCTTGTTTTATCTTCTTTGAGTCATCATTTAAAAGTGGGGATTTCATTTCCAAATACATGGACTTTTTTTTTTTTAAGTGTCTTTGATATTAATTTCTCATTTAAATGCTTCTCAGCAATCAGCCTCTGTGTTTTTCAGTCTTTTAGCTTTATTGAGGCTTTCAATGGCTAATCAAAGATCTCTCTTGGTAAATGTCACTTTGCACTTGAAAATATGTGGATTATTTTCAAATATCTTTTGATATTGATTTCTAACATAATTCCACAGTGATAAAAGAACAGACTCTGTATGATTTCAATAATCTTAAATCATGAAATGTTTGCACTTTATTTTATGTCCCTTCATATGTTCCAGTGTCTCCTAGTTTATAGTCTATGGCACTTGAATAGAATTTGTATACTACTGTTGTGTGAAAATTGCATAATCTTAATTATGTTGAATTCATTTGTAGTGTTTTTCAGGTCTACTATATCCTTCTACTTTTCTATATATTCATTCTATTAATTTTTTAAAGTTTGATATTAGCATTTTGACTAAATATTAAATTTAATTTATCTACTTAAAAATAATTGCAATATATTGTGGAACTATATGTAATTTTGTTCTGTATTTTCCAAATCTCCTGTAAATGCATTATCATACTTTTATCATTAAAAAAAATTAAAAAAAGAAACAAAGTAATTAAAACTAAAAAAAGAAGAAGCAGGTCAGTTATATTTTAAATGGGGTCTTTCTTTTCATATTGATAAAGGGCTAGATAGTTGAGTAAAATCTGGGTATTTTACAAAACAGAAGGAAAAGCATGGAACTGTAGAGGGTAACCAATAGGATAAACTCTAGAAGTTTTACAATGCTAATTGCTCTAAAAAATTTTTTTTGGATAAAGTCTTAAGTAATTTTGTGTAAAAAAGTGAGGTTAACTGCTTTTGTATATCATCTGCAGTAAGACTTTATATGAAAAAGTTAAGCAACAATATAGGGGACTTCCCCAGTGGACCAGTGATTGAGACTTAGTCTTCCAGTGACAGGGGCTGTGGGTTTGATCCCTGGTGGAGGAGTTAGCATCTGGCATGCCTTGTGGTTGGGAAACAAAAACATAGAACAGAAGCAGTACTGTAACAAATTCAATAAAGACTTTAAAATAATTATTATTTCTTTAAAAATAATATAAATCTTAAAATTGAAATAAATCTTAAATAATAAATATTAAAAAGAAATAATGCAAATACAATAGATAATATAAATTTCCATAAAATAACTCTCACATCTCAAAAGGTCAAATGTCACATGTAATAAACTCAGAATCATGCTAGATTATATAGTATTCAAGGGAATATTGTAAAGGATTTAATTTTGCACGTGTTATTTATAATGTTATCTGGTGACAGTTGTAGGAATATAGCACTCAGTTAAGAGATTTTCAAGCTTCTTCATGAAGACTGTCATCTATCGTTTTGTAAAATGATGCACCAATATGCAAATTTACACTTTGGAAAAATTTTTAATGTAAAAACTAAAAAATAAAAAAAGAAAGAAACTTCCAATTATTCCAGCAATAATAATCAATCTCTCTCTCCACCTACCCACCATTAATTTGTCATTATAGTTATAAATTGATCTTGTAACCATTGTCAATAAACACAGTGCTTTTAAGATCTAAATCCAATGTATATAATTTCTACTCACATTTTCCCTCTATTCTTCTCTGATGTCAAGTTTTATATATTTATTTATTCAGGCTTTTTTTTTTTGCTTTCTTTTTTTAAAATTTTAATTGGAGACTAATTATTTTACAATATTGTGGTGGTTTTTGACATACATTGACAAGAATCAGCTATGGGTGTACATGTGTCCCCCATCCTGACCCTCTCTCCCACCTCCCTCCCCATCCCATCCCTCAGGGTCACCCCAGTGCACCAGCCCTGAGCACCCTGTCTCATGCATTGAACCTGGACTGGCAATCTGTTTCACATATGATAATATACATGTTTCAATGTTATTCTCTTAAATCATCCCACCCTCACCTCTCACAGTCCAAAAGTTTGTCCTTTACATCTGGGTCTCTTCTGCTGTCTTGCATATAAAAATTTTATAGAGAAGATAAACACTGTTATTCTTGATGTTAAGCAGAGTCTTGAGAAACACTCTGGTTGACAGAAAATGTGAGCACAGACCTTCTGTTCAGCAACCCTCACCCTTTGCTTGGGATCAATATATTAGCTCATTTCTTTCTTAACATAGAGTTTGGGCTTCCCTGATAGCTCAGTTGGTAAAGTATCTGCTGCAGTGCAGGAGACCCTGGTTTGATTCCTGGATCAGGGAGATCCGCTGGAGAAGAGATAGGCTACACACTCCAGTATTCTTGGTCTTCCCTTGTGGCTCAGCTGGTAAAGAATCTTCCTGTGAAAAAAAGAAAAAAAAAAGAATCTTCCTGTGATGTGGGGACCTGGGTTCAATGTCTGGGTTGGGGAGATCCCCTGGAGAAGGGAAAGGCTACCCACTCCAGTATTCTGTCCTAGAGAATTCCATGACTTGTATAGTCCATGGGGTCGCAAAGAGTCAGACACGACTGAGTGACTTTCACTTTCAACATAGAGTTTTAATCTTCATCTAGATCCCTCTAGAGTTTTAGGTGATATAGGACCAAAAATTTATGGGGGGGGGGTGGATTAGATGATTATCTATCCCTCTTAATATTAGAATGAGGCTTCAAGTGGGCTTTTCTCCCCCCGCTAGACATAAAAAATGGCTTCTCAGTCTTTCTGATTTCTTTGAAAATCACAACAATTTTTATAATGAGAATGGTCTTAAGATTATGACACATAACAGGCAAATCTTCTGGGAAATTCTGCCAAGTTTTGTATTAATTTGTGGGGTTTGTTCTTGATGTCTGGCTTAGATGGGCTCTGTATCAGCAAATAATATGGATTTTCATCCCTTTATGGTTAAGCAAATGAGGATACTCATTTCAATCCATTTCATTTTCTGTATTTCTTCTTTTGCCATAGTGAAGATGACAACAGTGTGTGTGGTGATGTTGATGTGGGGTCATTGTTGAAGAGCCATACTTGTAAAGTTCAGAGACAGATGTTGAGGATTACTGAGATTGCAAGTATTGAAGAGTAGTCACTAGAAATTCCAAGGGGTCACATGGTCATCAAGTCTTAACAGCTGGATGAAAAATACAATTCTGTCATGGGATGACTAGTAATTGTCATAATGTCTGACTATCATTTTTGTGAGTATTAGCTAATCATGTAAACTCCTAGTTAGGAAAAGAGCATCAGTGGAGGCACTGACAGCTTGATTAGACTAGTAAAATAATATCAAACCGTGACAGTTTTGTGGTAGCAGATGGTCCTTCATTATCACTAATAAGAAAAAAACTGGTGATTATTCCACTGTTTGAGGAAATGTTGTGAATGCTCCTGCTTCTAAAAACCCTGACCACCATCAGCATCTTTACATCCACAGAGGTTCAAAGAGGAGTCAGTGTGGAAGGAAGGAGAGAAAGAACTGATTGCAAATTATATCTATGGAGGGAATAGAGGGATTCTGAAGCCAGGCACAAAACCATGTGCACAAATGTTTTATGCAAAAAGAAAAAAGATCAAACTTATACATTTTATTCTAAGCTGGCATTAAAATCAGTTGAAGTACATTTTAAAGAGATAAAATTAAATTCAATAATATTTATTATTTATAACGTGTAGCATTAAGAAACCCAAAACCTTTTCATTGCTGTTGACTTATAGTAGCTAGAATTCACTGAGAACTTGCTATCTAATAGCCACTGTGCTGAGTGATCACTATTTATCTTTTCCTTTAAACTTTAAGCAACCCAAGAGTTATATATTTTAATTATCCCCATTTTATTTATAGAGAAACTAAGCTCAGATGGCTTAAAAATCTTGTCTAAGATCACATGACTTTCCAAGATGTGTAACCAGAATTCTTATCCATTTCTAACTCTTGTACTGACACACTTAGCCAGCTTGTAACACTGCTCAAGTAGTTTAAGAAAGTAATAATATTAAAATCAAGTCAGATTTTTTTCCTCAAACACATGAACTTTTTTATTCAATTCACATGAAAATACTCTAACAAACCCTTAAAAGTCTACATATTTGTGGAATTCAGATTTTCAAATAATGCACTGGTCATACTATATGACAGCAAAATTGCCAATTAAGCAGCAGCCATAATTTGAAGAATTTTGTACTGCCCATACACATTCGCTGTATTTTCAGTGAGCTTTCAGCTGCTGGATTAGATGTCATTACAATCCAGTGAAAGCATAACAGACAGGCAGGCTAGAGGAACCCAAACAGAGGAAGTAGGCTGCAAGTGTCAGACATTTTTTATCTCTCTCTTAAGTGAGAGGAGGAAGCTAACTATGACTGTCAGTTTTTGTTCCCTTCTCTATACAAAATTAACAGAAGGTTTCTTATAAAATTATGTGTTGCCATGACAACACTTGGTTCTACCTGAACTTAACTTTTCTCAAAACCTTGAGCTAACCAATGCATTTTCCTTATGGACATGTTTTCCTTAAGCTATGTTTAAAAAAAAAAACTATGTATTTACTTTAGACTCTTTCTTCAAGTTCCTCCTAAGGCTCAGAACTGACTTGACAAACCAGTGTGTTTTACTCAACAAACCAGTACATTTTATTCATGCAAATGGTCTCTTAAACTATGTTAATGATACTATGTATTTGCTTGGAAACCTAACTTTCTTCGAGATTCATGTCAATTGTTTCATGGCCCTGGATGACTCACCTTGTGCCAATGTTATCTCAAAATATACCTTGTGGATGAGGGGCCTGGGGCCACTCTCTGAATTTTGAGACATTTACTCTCTCTAATTAGCAGCCTGCTAGTAGCTGTATAACTTCCAGTTACAGACTAGCGGGGGGGCACTCTTTCTACCCCCTTCTGATGTCTATGTCAGAAGCATTCTGTATCTCTTTTGTACTTTAATAAAACTTTATTACACAAAGGATCTGAGTGACTGAGCCGCATCACTGGCCCCAGATTGAATTTTTCTCCTCAGGAGGCCAAGAATCCTGGTGTTTTTCGCCTCATCCTGGCCCCAGATTGAATTTTTCTCCTCAGGAGGCCAAGAATCCTGGTGTTGCCAAGAATCAGCAACAACTTTTCAGTAGGAAAATAACTATTTCCAAATGAGTATCAAAATACTGAAAAATATGATATGTCAGAAAGTGAAGAACTTTTATAAAAGTTAGTGTATGGGAAAGCAGACTGTAATCAACCAAGTGGAATCCTGCCCGAGGTCCAGGGTCAAAGTTGTTTCTGAAAAAGAAGTTGGATCTTTAATGGAAATGAATGGTAAGAAAGTCTGTTTTGTAATTTATATGAGAGAAGTTACAAATGTGATGATTATTTTACTTTCTTCTCTTGTTTTATTTCAGAATTTTGATTTGTGTGTGTATTTTAGCATTCAGAGAATAGAATTCTATGTTTCACAGCTCTTTCTATATAAATTTTCTTAGGTAATATATCATTTGGTCACTGTACCTAAAGATTTTTTTTCCCCCCCTCAAAGCTATACTGTAATAGTTCTTCCCTGGATGACAGGGTTTTTGATCTTATAAACTTAGTTGAGTAGAGAAGTAGAGCATATAATAAAAAAAAATTAATTTAGTCTCATTTAAACTCAAATAGTACACTTCCATTTTGTAAAATTCAGACCCAAATTGAAGAAAGTAGGGAAAACCACTAGACCATTCAGGTATGACCTAAATCAAATCCCTTGTGATTATACAGTGAAAGTGACAAATAGATTCAAGGGATTAGATCTGATAGACAGAGTTCCTAAAGAGCTATGGACAGAGGTTCGTGACATTGTACAGGAGGACATGATTGAAACCAATCCCAGGAAGAAGAAATGCAAAAAGGTAAAATGGTTGTCTGAGGAGGCCTTACAAATAGCTGAGAAAAGAAGAGAAGCAAAAGGAAATGGATAAAAAGAAAGATATATCCATCTGAATGCAGAGTTCCAATGAATATCAAAGATAGATAAGAAAGCCTTCCTCAGTGATCAATACAAAGAAGTAGAGGAAAATAATAGAATGGAAAAGACTAGATATCTCTTCAAGAAAATTAGAGATACCAAGAGAATATTTCCTGCAAAGATGGGCACAATAAAAAGACAGAAACTCTAAGGAACTAATAGAAAGAGAAGATATTAAGATCAGGTGGCAAGAATACACAGAAGAACTACACAAAAAGATCTTTATGACCCAGAAAACCATGATGGTGTGATCACTTACCTAGAGTCAGACATCCTGAAATGTGAAGTCAAGTGGGTCTTCAGAACCATCACTATGAAAAAAGCTAGTGGAGGGGATGGAATTCGAGCTGAGTTATTGCAAATCCTAAAAGATGATGATATGAAAGTGCTGCACTCAATATGCCAGAAAATTTGGAAAACTCAGCAGTGGCCATAGGACTGGAAAATGTTACTTTTCATTCTAATCCCAAATAAAGGCAAGGCCAAAGAATGTTCAAACTACTGCACAAGTGTCCTCAACTCACATGGTAGCAAAGTAATGCTCAAAATTCTCCAAACTAGGCTTCAGCAGTACATAAACCAAGAAATTCTAGATGTTCAAGATGGATTTAGAAAAGAGGAACCAGATATCAAATTGCCAACATTTGGTAGATCATAGAAAAAGCAAGAAAGTTTCAGAAAACATCTACTTCTGCTTTATTGACTATGTCAAAGTCTTTGACTGTGTGGATCACATCAAATTGTAGAAAATTCTTCAAGAGATGGGAATAGCAGACCACTTTACCTGCCTTCTGAGAAACTGTATGCAGGTCAAGAAACAACAGTTAGAACTGGACATCGAAAAGCAGACTGGTTCCAAATTGGGAAAGGAGTACGTCATGCTGTACGTTATCACCCTGAATATTTAACTCATATACAAACTATACCATGGGAAAAGCTAGGCTGCATGAAGTACAAAATCAAGATTGCAGGGAGAAATATTAATGACTTCAGATATGCAGATGACACCACCATTATGGCAGAAAGTGAAGAGGAACTAAAGAGCCTCTTGATGAAAGCAGAAGAGGAGAGTGAGAAGCTGGCTTAAAATTCAACTTTCAAAAAACTAAGATCATGGCATCTGGTCCCATCACTTTATGGCAAATACATGGGGAAATAATGGAAACAGTGACAGACTTTATTTTCTTGAGCTCCAACATCACTTCAGATTGTGGGTGCAGCCATGAAATTAAAAGACGCTTGTTACTTGGCAGAAAAGCTATGACATACCTAGACAATATATTAAAAACAGAGCCATTACTTTGCCAACAAAGGTCTGTCTAGTGAAAGCTAGTAGTCATGCATGGATATGAGACTTGGACCATAAAGAAAACTCAGTGCCAAAAATTGTTGCTTTAAAAAAAATTAATTGGAGGATAATTACCTCAGGAGTTGTGGTATTTTTTGCCTTACATTGACATGAATCAGTCATGGGTGCACATATATCCCCCATCCTGAACTCCCCTCCCCAAATCCCACCCTACCCTGTCCCTCTGGGTTGTCCCAGCTTTGAGTGCCCTGCTTCATGCATCAAACTTGCACTGGTCATCTATTTTATATATGGTAACATACATGTTTCAATGCTATTCTCTCAAATCATCCCATCTTTGCCTTCTCTCATATAGTACAAAAGTCTGTTCTTTACATCTGTGTCTCTTTTTCTGTATTGCATATAGGATCATTGTCACCATCCTCCTCAATTCCATATATATGTATTAATATACTGTAATGGTGTTTCTCTTTTCTGACTTACTTCAGTCTGTATAATAGGCTCCAGTTCCATCACCTCTTTAGAACAGACTCAAATGCATTCTTTTTTATAGCTGAGTAATTGGTGCTTTTGAACTCTGATGTTGGATAAGTCTCTTGAGAGTCTCTTGGACTGCAAGAAGATCAAACCAGTCAATCCTAAAGGAAATCAACCCTGAATATTCATTGGAATGACTGATGCTGAAGCTGAAACTCCAGTACTTTGACCACCTGATGCGAACGAGTGACTCATTGGAAAAACCCTGATGCTGGGAAAGATTGAAGGCAGGAGGAGAACGGGATGACAGAGGATGAGATGGTTGGATGGCATCGTCAACTCGTTGGCCATGAGTTTGAGTAAGATCCAGGAGTTGGCGAAGGACAGGGAAGCCTGGTGTGCTGCAATCCATGGGGTTGAAGAATTGGACATGATTGAGTGACTGAAATGAACTGAACTCCCTTTCTCCAGTTGTAGTTTTTAATTAAAAATATATACTGCATTCTTGAACACAAGTTTTAATAAAATCAACTTTCTCCCAATTAACATAAAACGTAATTTCTGCCACCTACACATGATGGTATATTGCTGAATTTTTTGCTATATTCAAATATGAGAGTTTAATCAGATTTTACCCACTCTGATGAAAGTTCTATTAAAGTAAATGTTCTGAAAATGTTCCTTTAAATAAGCTTTATATGTGTACAATTCGATTTATAGAGTCATGTAATCATCACCATAACACAATTTTAGAACATTTTCGTCACTTCCATTTTGTTACTTTTTGTCTTACTCAGAGCCTTAGGAAACCACTGTTCTGCTTTCTGTCTGTAAATCTGTCTCTTTTAGACACTTCATATAAGTGGGATCATAGCATGTAGTTTCATGACATGTAGTCATGACTTACTTTTTTCACTTAGCATGATGGCTTTTAGGTTCATCCATTTTTGTAAAAATTTTAAACTACTCTCTTTTGTTATTTTTTTTTTTAAGTATTCAAGGTTGGGATAGGGGAAGAAATTCTCTTTAAACATTTTATTTTAGAAAATAAATCAAATATACAAAATGATAGCTAACATGAATTAAAAGCTTGCAAAATACCAACTACTCTTTTAAGTGGTATAAAGTTATAAATTATTTTAAATACACAATATCTCTGTGAATAGATTTTTTTTATTACTTTCACCTTATAAATGAGAAGATAGAAGTATAATGAAGCTAATTTGCCAGTCATAATACTAGTTAATGATGAAGATAGAGTTTGAATCCAAGAAATCTGCTTTAAAACCAACACTTTTAATCCATAGGCCAAGGGATTATTAATATTATATTCAAAATGTTTTCATAAGATTAGTGATTAAATGAACTAAATGGAAATGTCAGGCAACATAAGATACAAAAAAAACATTTAAAATCCTTTTCCCTGGGAGAGAATGAATGGTACAAAGTGTAACTGGCATTCTCTTTCTGATACTTTATTATTGTATAGAAATGCAAAAAAAATATTCTGAATGTTAATTTTATATCTTGCTATCTTCCTGAAATTTTCTTAATTCTACAAGTTTTTAGTTTTAGGTGGAGATTTTCTAGTTCTCTTTATAGAGTGTCATGCCATCTACAAATGGTTATAATTTTATCTCTCCCCTTCCAATATGGATACTTTTTTAAAAAAATATGAGTGTTATGGCTAGGACTTCATTAAATAGAAGCTCTGCAAGTGGGTTTTTCTGTCTTGTTCTGAAATCTAGTGGGGAGGTTTTCAACTTTTCGCTGTTGAGTAGTATGTTGGCTCTGGGTTTATTGTATTGTACCTGGTGGCTCAGATGGTAAAGAATCTGCCTGCAATGCAGAAAGCATGAGTTTGATCCCTGGGTCAGGAAGATCCTCTGGAGAAGGGAATGGCTATCCACTCCAGTATTCTTGCCTGGAAAATTCCATGGACAGAGAAGCCTGGCAGGTTACAGTCATGGGTAGCAAAGAGTGAGATGCTACTGAATGACTACACTTTCATTTTTGTGTGTGTGTTCATTATTTTAAGGTATGCTCCCTGTATTCTGATAAGAGTTTTTATCATCAATTTTGTCAAAATGTTTTTCTGTTCCTATTGAGATTATCATGTGGTTTTTGTCTTTCCTTTTGCTAGTGTCATGTATCACATTGTTTAATCTATATATATTGAACCATCCTTGTTACCATGAAGTTAATCCAACTTGATTATGGTATATGATCTTTTAAAGTATTGTTAGATTTGGTATGCTAATATTTTGTTGAGGATTTTTACATATATATTCACAAAAGATATTGACCTGTAATATTCTTTTTTGTAATGTCTTTGTATGGTTTTGGTATCAGGGTAATAGTGGACTCATAAAATGAGTTTGTTAGTTTTTCTTCTGCTTAAATTTTTGGGAACAGTTTGAGAAGGATTGGCATAAATTCTTCTTCATGTTTGGTAGTATTCCTCAAGAAAGCCATCTAGTTCTGGTCACTTGTTTCCGTGTGTGCTCAGTCAATCAGTGATGCTTGACTCCTTATGACCCTATGAACTGTGGCCATCTAGACTCAGTCCGTGTGATTCTCTTGGCAAGAATACTGGAATGGGTTGCCACTTCCTCCCCCAGCGGTCATTTGTTTGCAGAGAGTTTTAAATTACAGATTCTATTTCACTTTTAGTGATTTCTGCTTCTCTTTGACTCAGTCTTGACTGGCTATATGCTTTTAGAAATCTGTGCATTTCTTCTAGGTTGTTCAATTTATTGGCATATAACTGTAATATTCTCTTATGATTTTTATAGTTCTGTGGTATCAGTTATTATTTCTCCTCTTTCATTCCTTATATTGCTTATTCAGGTACTCTCTTTGTTCTTCTTGGTGAGACTGACCAAAATATATGCTTTGTGTGTCCTGCAACTGATTATCTGTTTCCTCCATTATGTTGGGGAAGTTTTTAACCATAATTTATTCAAATACATTTTTGATTCCTTTCTTTCTCTCTCTCCTCCTTCTGGAATTCTTATAATGTGTATAGCACACTTTATATTATCCTATAGATCTCCTATGTTGCTTTCATTTTTAATTTGTCTTTTTGTTTGCTGTTCTGATTAGATGATTCCCATTATTCTGTCTCCCAGTATGTATTCTGTGTCATTTAGTTGATTACTCATTGTTTCTAAGCAGGAAGGCAATGGCAACCCATTCCAGGACTATTGCCTGGAAAATCCCATGGACGGAAGAGCCTGGTAGGCTGCAGTCCATGGAGTCGCTAGGAGTCGGACATGACTGAGTGACGTCACTTTCACTTTCATGCATTGGAGAAGGAAATGGCAACCCATTCCAGTATTCTTGCCTGGAGAATCCCAGGCATGGGGGAGCCTGGTGGGCTGCCGTCTATGGGGTCGCACAGAGTCGGATATGACTGAAGCGACTTAGCAGCAGCAGCATTGTTTCTAAAGTGCCTTTTATCTCAGAAATTGAATTATCTATTTTTGATTGGGTCTTCTTTACAGTTTCTAATTCCACGTTAAAATATTTATGTTTAATTGATCCAAAGAAAACATACAGATTGCCAAAAGGCATACAAAAAGATGCTTATTATTGTAATTAGTACAGAAATGCAAATTAAAACTACATTCAGGTATCACCTCGCATTGGTGAGAATGTCTATCATTATAAATCTGTAAGTAACAACTGCTTAAGAGGGTGTGGAGAAAAGGGAATGCTCCTACACCGTTGATGGAATGTAAACTGGTACAACCGCTATCGAGAATAGTATGGAGGTTCCTTTAAAAAAAAATAAGAAATAGAGTTTTCATATAATCTGGTGGTCTCTTTCCTGGGCATTTATCTGGAAAGATAAAAACTCTAATTCAAAAAGTTACCTGCACCCCAGTGTTCATAGAAGCACAATTTATAGTAGCCTCACCAACTCAATGGACATGAGTTTGGGTGAACTCCGGGAGTTGGTGATGGACAGGGAGGCCTGGTGTGCTGTGGTTCATGGGGTCGCAAAGAGTTGGACACGACTGAGCGACTGAACTGAAATGGACTAAGACATAAACACAACCTAAATGTCCACCAGCTGTTGAATGGATAAAGATGCCAAATATATATATGTATATTTATATACATATATATATACACACATAGAGTATGTATAATTATATTATAAACAATAGAATATTATTCAGCCAGAAAAAAGAATGAAATAATGTCATTTTCAGCTACATGGATAGACCTAGAAATTATTATACTGAGTAAAGTAAGGCAGAAAGATAAAGGTTAATACCATATGATATCACTTGTATGTGGAATCTAAAATATGACAGAAATGAAAACTTACCTTAAAAACAGACACAAACTCACACACACATAGAGAATATTATTTCCAATGGGGAGAAGGATTTAGGGAAGCATTAGATTATGAGTTTGGGTCTAGCACATGCAATGTACTGCATATGTAGAACAGATAAATAGCATGGTCCTATTGTATAACACAAGGGACTATATTCAATATCCTATAATACATCATAATGGAAAATCATTTTAAAATATGTGTTTAGATCAATTATCTCTCTTAATTATGTTAGCATTTTTATCACCGAAGTTTGAACTCATTGTCTGTACACTGATTATCTGTTTATTTACTTTTTCTCTTGCTTTTTCAATTGAAAGTAGCTCTTCTACCTTTTATTTTACTTAATTTTCTCTGTCTTTGTCAATTTAGGTGAAGTAGTTACCTATTGTGATCTTGAAAGTGTATTTTTATGTGGGAATATCCTTGCATTCCCAATTGGGAAAGGAGTATGTCAAAGCTGTATATTGTCACCCTGCTTATTTAATTTACATGCAGAGTACATCATGTGAAATGCCAGGCTAGACGAAGCAGAGCTGGAATCAAGATTGCCAGGGGAAATATCAATAACCTCAGATTTGCAGATGACACCACCCTTATGGCAGAAAGTGAAGAAGAACTAAAGAGTTCCATTGATGAAAATTAAAGAGGAAAGTCAAGAAGCTGGATTAAAGCTCAGCATTTGAAAATGAAGATCATGGCATCTGGTCCCATCACTTCATAGTAGATAGATGGGGAAACAATAGAAATAGTGACAGGCTTCATTTTTGGGGGCTCCAAGATCACTGCAGATGGTGACTGCAGACATGAAATTAAAAGATGCTTGCTCCTTGGAAGAAAACTTATGACCAACCTAGACAGCATATTAAAAACAGAGACATTACTTTGCCAACAGGTGTCTGTCTAGTCAAAGCTATGGTTGTTCCAGTAGTCACTTATGGACTTGAGAGCTTGACCATAAAGAAAGCTGAGCGCCAAAGAATTGATGCTTTTGAACTGTGGTGTTGGGTAATACTCTTGAGAGTCCCTTGGTCAGCAAGTCCAGTCAAACCTGAATAAAATCAATCCTGAATATCCATTGGAAGGACTGATGCTGAAACTGAAGCTCCAATGCTTTGACCACCTTATGGGAAGAGCTGACTCATGAGAAAAGACTCTGCTTCTGGAAAAGATTGAAGACAGGAGAAGAAGGGGACAACAGAGGTGATAGTGGCTAGCATACCCTGAGAAAAGATGTGACTGGTATCCACATCACCTTGATGGGAATGTGTCTAGTGTTGAAGAAACTAGAGCCTGTGCAGTGTATGAGGTGAGACTTGCTCTCTGTTCAGTGGCAGTCACAGTCTTGTCTCATGTGGGTCCTGCACCCATATTACTGGAGAACCCCTTAGGTTCAGGCTCAAGGTGACTCTGTTCCCTTTAAGCGTGTGCCTTTCATTCTTTGCACACTAGAACCTTTGACCTAATGGAGGAGGGTGCTCAAGTGTGGTTTATATACTTAAAGGTTTGAAGTAGATATCTGTGGCTCCTCTCAGACAGAGTCCAAGGTTGCATCTATTTCCCTGTTGTCCTCCCAGACCTAGGGCAAAGTTATGTCATGGAGCAGGTGGGGCTGGAGCATTTCTTGGCTGTAACTGTGAGTCAGAGCTTTGTTTTCATGGGAATTGAAGAGACACCCTCAAAAGTCTGGGCTTCTGAGACACTGTTTTGGTAATTACCAAAAATAGCCAGCTTCGTCCCACCTAGAACCCTCAGGTCCCAGGGGTAACCTCTGTATTTTTAGATTGAACTTATTCCCAGGAGCCAGCCTTTCTAGATACAGTGTGAAGCTGTAGTGTGGAATGAGTGAAATCTGAGTATTTACTCAGGTTGATTTGGGGAGTGCAGTAGGGCTTCAGCTACTGGGGCAGACTTTTCTCTGTCCTGTTTGGTGGCAAGCAAGCAAGCACCCATATACTCCTCCTCTCCAGGCTTTCTCTCTGCCCTAGCATTCTCCAAATTGCCACAGGATCTTTTCAACTCTGCTTAGGACCCCCAGGACGGGGAAACTCAGTCTGTGGTTTGACCTGCCTACTCTTCCCAGGTCATCTTCTTTTTCCTCTTAGTCCCCTCCCAGGAGAAGGCAATGCCAACCCACTCCAGTACTCTGGCCTGGAAAATCCCATGGATGGAGAAGCCTGGTAGGCTGCATCTATGGGGTCGCTAAGAGTTGGACACAACTGAGTGACTTCATTTTCACTTTTCACTTTCATGCATTGGAGAAAGAAATGGCAACCCACTCCAGTGTTCTTGCCTGGAGAATCCCAGGGACGGGGGAGCCTGGTGGGCTGTCGTCCATGGGGGTCACACAGAGTTGGACATGACCAAAGCATTACCACCAGCAGCAGCAGTAGCAGTCCCCTCCCAGGGGACTGTTCTCAACTAGATTTTTTCCCCCCTGTCCTACCAGATTACCTGGAAGTGGGACTTTTTACAGACTTTATTTTGCAGGAATCCTTCTGTCAGTTTCCAGTTAATTTTCCATGAGATTTTTTCCACATATAGATGAGCCTTTTATGTATTTGTGGGTTTGTAGGGAGCGGTGAGCTCCAGATCCTCTTATTTCTCCATCTTGATTTCCCTCCTTTTCCAATTTTATTTTTAAGTTTTTTCTATGGATACTATGCAGGCACTAAATATTTTAATATAGTCTGTATTTACAATTAATCTCAATGTAATACATTTTTTGCATCACAAAGAATACAAGCTGCATCCTTCTCTTCCTCTTTACTTTTCTTCCTACATGCCTCCACGACCACAGTTTATCTAAGAAAATTTTATCAAGGTTCGAGTGGTTAGTGGTAAAGATCTTATATACTTCCTACCACTAAACAATGCAGATTGTAAATATCTCAATTCACTTTTTACTTCATTCTCTCTAAACATTCTCAGCTCACTCTGAGGAGGCCAGTTTTTGCTCCACACTTCTGTTTCAAGCTCCTGACTCTCCTTTCACCTTTAACACAGCATCCCTTCTAATTACCTGGCTTTTTCTCTTCTATTGTCGGCAAAGTCTTGAAAAGCGAAGGAGTTCACTGCATTTCCTCTGCTTTCCTTCCTTCTTTAGCCTCCTGAAGTTTGATCTCTCTCCCCAGCCACACAGGTGAACCTGTTCTCATGAAGATTTAATGATGGTTTCCATCCAAACGGAAACTTTTCAGTGTTTACAACTTCAAGCTTCTCTAATACATTAGACTCTATTGAGCATCTTATATGTTTTGGTATTTTCTATTCTGTTGCCTTCACTATTTCCATGCCCTCCTGAGCATGTAGTTGCATATTTTTGACCATTTATTCTATATTTTCTCCTGAAAATTTCCTCCTCTTCCCAGCCTGTAATTGTGATTCTTTCCATGTTTCTATCCTCAATCTATTTTCCTCCACATGTTCTCCTTGTGTAATTTTATCCATTTTTATGATTTAATTTTTTTTTTTTTTTTTTTTGAGTGTAGAGTTTTAAGACAGGTTTTTCTGCATTCAGATTGGTATATCTTTCCTTTTCTCCTTTGCCTTTCACTTCTCTTCCTTACTCAGCTATTTGTAAGGCCTTCTCAAACAGCCTTTTTGCATTTCATTTTCTTGGGGATGGTCTTGATCACTGCCTCCTGTACAATTTCAGGAACTCTCAGTCCACAGTTCTTCAGGTACACTGTCTATCAGATTTAATCCCTTGAATCTATTTGTCACTTTCACTGTATAATCATAAGAGATTTGATTTAGGTCATACCTGAATGGTCTAGTGGCTTTCCCTAGTTTCTTCATTTTGGGTCTGAATTTTGCAATAAGGAGTTCATGATCTGAGCCATGGTTAGCCCTTGGTGATAAAAATTTATCCATTTTAATGATTTAAGTACCTAACATTCTTGAAAACATTATATAACGATGTCCCACTACCTACAGAATCATCTTTCTATCAGGCACATCACACATAATGAACCCTTATTATGTTCAGAATACATACTTACACAAAGAAAGTTCATATATTTTTACTCATTATTCGTTGTACAGTATTACTCTTATTAAATCTTTACTATAGTCGTTCAAGAAAGGGTTAATTATTCCCATTGGCTTTCCCGGTGGCAGAGATAGTAAAGAATCTGCCTGCAGTGCAGGAGACCTGGATGTGATCCCTGGGTGGGGAAGATCCCCTGGAGAAGGGAATGGCTACCCACTCCAGTATTCTTGCCTGGAAAATCCCATGAACAGAGGACCTTGGTGTGGTCCATGGGGTCGCAAAGAGTCAGACACGATTGAACAAAAAAAAACACACATTCCCACTGTTATTAAAAAAAAAAAAAAAAAAAAAAAAAAAACAAAAACAAAAAACTCAATCCCAAGCTCAAAGAATGCCAGTAAATTTTCCAGATATAACCTTGCTGATTATTGACAAGATTGAGAAGTGAGGTTTTTAAGACTCCATAGTTTATAACCTTTCCATTATCAATTTACCTTCCTAGTCCTTATGATCAAAGGGCTTACATTCTTGCTAAGTAGCTGGCATATATAAAAGTCTGGGATTCAAAGGTCTAAATCATAAACTATCCCCTTCACTGATTTCTGCATAATCACATTTATTTCAGCTTTCAAACATTTTTTGCCATGGAAGTAGTGAAAAATTATTCAAAGTCTATCCAAACTTAAGTTATGTGTCCATCTTTAATATGAAGCTCCCTTTGGATCTTGCTACCAGTATTGAGTGCTGCCTTCCAATTTTGAACCTTTCCAAAATTTTCTTTCACTTCAAATGCTAGAATTCTCTATTTTGTTACTCCATAATTTCTTATTTTACTTGGGGAAGAGTAAAGAGCTTGTTAAGAGTTAAAAGCTTGTGGTGGTTAAAGACTTGGGCTTTGCTGCTCTATGTATATATATTAGAATGGCATTAGCAGAGAACTGCTACTCATAATTATATTCTTAATTTTATTGAATTTAAAATTGAACTGAATTGCTTTGTGGCCTATATTAACGCTATATAATGGAGAGAAAGCTTAGTAATATAAAACTAAATTTGGTGTGCAAATAAAGCAACAAATGATTGATTATACAAATTTGTAAGATAAAGTATTTTTGCATCTATTCCAAGTTCAGTAAATCAAAAAAATAGCTTGCCAGATGTGACTCCTACTTCTCTATAAAATTCATCATTTTCTACATGCATTTAAAAAGAAGGAGCAGGCCCTGGGAGTTGGTGATGGACAGGGAAGCCTGGTGTGCTGCAGTCCTTGGGATTGCAGAAAGTTGGATATGACTGAGTGACTGAACTGAACTAAACTGAAAGAAATAATTCTACAAATAGCAACATACAAAGAAAAGTAGTCCTCCCTCCTATCTATCATTTATCTATCTAACCATCAATATCCATCTATGGTTATATTTCTATAAAACACACCTGAGTATGGACATTGAGTTGAGTTGAGAAAAATTTTAATTTCTGAAAAAATAGGCTTTAATATTTTTTAATATTAATAGGATTTAATAGGATTTTTGGTGTTGATTCAGTAACAATAAATGATTAAAGATTATGTTAATGTAGCATTTTAATAAACATAGACTAAATGTTCAACAAAGCTTAAATTTTAAGTTAGACTTGATGGTTTTTAGAAGTAGCAAGCACTCCTTTGAAACTTCCCTGTCTCTTCATTCTTTCTATATGAATTACTACTTACTCAATCCCTCTGATGACAGACCCTCTCACCCTACACTATCTCTTGTCCAGACAAACCTCTACTTTGCTTCTATCACAATATTTTTGTTGTTGCACAGTCTCTCAGTCATGTCTGATTCTTTGTAACCCCATAAGCAGCAGCTCGCCAGGCTTCCCTGCCCTTCACTATCCCCCTGAGTTTGCTCAAATTCATGTCCATTGAATCAGTGATGCCATCAAAACACCTAATCCTCTGTCACCCCCTTTTCCTTCTGCCCTCAATCTTTCCCAGTAGCAGGGTCTTTTCTAATGAGCCAACTCTTCACATTGGTGGCTCTTCACCAAAGTATTGGAGCTTCAGCTTCATTGTCAGTTCTTCCAAGGAATATTCAGGGTTGATTTTCTTTAAGATTGATTGACTGGTTTGATCTCCTTATTCTCCAAGGAACACTCAAGAGTCTTCTCCAGGGCCACAGTTTGATACAATCAACTCTTCAGTGCTAAGCCTTCTTTATGGCCCAACTCTCACATCTGTACATAACAACTGGAATTATGTGCCTCCAAAATAATGTTTTCAGCTCAAAATTATCACATAAAGATATTTTAGTTACTACTTTATCTAAGAAACCTGTCCATATGAATCAAGGTTTAAAAACAATCTGTTTTCTTGTGTTCTCATGTATTGTCCACAGCCATGTTTTATTACAGTGAATTTCATAACTTTGGTGTTTGTAAAATTCATGGGGATATTTGCAAAAATGAATGTCTCTAGCCTGTATTCTCCTGGAGAAGGTCATAGCAATCCACTCCAGTATTCTTGCCTGGAGAATCCCCAGGGACAGAGGAGCCTGGCAGACTATACAGTCCATGGGGTCACAAAAAGCCAGACATGACTGAGCATCTAGGCACAGCCTGTATTCTAAAATTATCCAATAGTTCTTGGGGAAAGCTGATACATTTGAACTGTAAATAAATATTCCTCATAATTCTGATACTGGTAATATGATTTATTTATGGAGCAAACAATGAGAAACACTGGTCCTTAATATTTACTCTTGATAAATCTTTCCAGGCTTAATATTTACTTTTGGTAACAGTTTCTCAGACTCAGGCGAGGGATGGTAGAGTAAAAGGATGTGTGCTCATCTCCTCCTGGGAGAACTCCAAAATTACAACTCGCTGCTGAACAACCATTGATAAGGAGAATGTTGGATCTCACCAAAAAAAATATATATATATACATACATACATACATATATATATATATATACACCCCATGTTCAATGGCAAAGGAGGAGCCCCAGCAAGATGGTAGAAGGGGCAAAATCAAGTTTAGAGTCAAACCCCATTTCCACCAGAGATGCTTGGAGGGCTCAAACAGAACCTTGTGCAGACCAGGACCCAGAAACCCCACAGAGACTGGGCCAGACCTGCCTTTGAGTGTTTGAGTGTCTCCTGTGGAGGTATGGGTCATCAGTGGCCTGCCACAGGGATGGGGCTCTGGGTGCAGCAGATCTAGGTCACACAACATTTGTCATGAGCCCTCTTGGAGGAGGTTGCCATTAACCCCACCATAGAGCTGCTAAGCAGATGACCCACAAACTGCAGAACAATTACACCAAAGAAATTCTCACACTGTTAAGAAAGTTCAAGGACCCACAACAGATTTCCCAACCTAGGGATCTGGCAAAGGAACTAAGAACCCTCAGGGAATTTGACTTTGGAGGTCAGTGGGACTTGATTACAGAACTTACACAGAACTGGGGAAACAGACACTTGGAGGGCACAAACAAAACCTTGTCCACACCAGTGGTCATGTACAGATGAGAGAGAAGGGCCATAAAGAAGGCTTAGCACTGAAGAATTGATTGTATCAAGCTGTGGTAGTGGAAGTTTCTTGGAACCAGTACCCAGGAGAAAGGAGCAGTGTTCCCACAAAAGACTGATCTAGACTTGCCTGTGAGTCTCCCAGAGTCTCCAGTGGAGGCATGGCTGGATGCAGGCCTGGTGCAGGGTGGGGGCAGTGCATGCAGTAGTGCGTGCACAGGGCATTTTGAAGGAGGTCGCCATTATCTTCCTTACCTCCACCATAGCTTCCTCTCAGGTCAAACAACAGGGAGGGAAAATAGCCCCATCCATCAACAGAAATTGGATTACAGATTTACTGAGCATGGCCCTGACCATCAGAACCAAACCCAGTTTCCCCCACAGTCAGTCTCTCACATCAGGAAGCTTACAGAAGCCTCTTGTCCTTATGAGAGGGCAGACAGGATGAAAATCACAAACACAAAAAGCTAATCAAACTGACCACATAGAGTACAACCTTGCCTAACTCAGTGAAGCTATGAGACATACCATGTAGGGTCACCCAAGATCGATGGGTCATGGTGGAGAGTTTTCACAATATGTGGTCAACTGGAGAAGGGAATGGAAAACCACTTCAGTATTCTTGCCTTGAGAAGCCCATGAACAGTATGAAAAGGCAAAAAGATAGGACACTGAAAGATGAACTCCCCAGGTTGGTAGGTGCCTGATATGCTACTGGAGAAGAGTGGAGAAATAACTCCAGAAAGAATGAAGAGATGAAACCAAAGCAAAAACAATGCCCAGCTGTGGATGTGACTGGTGGTGGAAGTAAAGTCTGATGCTGTAAAGAATAATATTGCATAGGAACCTGGAATATTAGGTCCATGAATCAAGGCAAGTTGGAAGTGGTCAAACAGGAGATGGCAAGAGTGAACACTAACATTTTAGGAATCAGTGAACTAAAATGGACTGGAATGGGATAATTTAATTCAGATGACCATTATATCTACTACTGTGGGCAAGAATCCCTTAGAAGAAATGGAGTAGCCCTCATATTCAACAAAAGGGCCCAGAGGGCAGAACTTGGGTGCAATCTCAAAAATGACAGAATGATCTCTGTTCATTTCCAAGGCAAACCATTTAATATCACAGTAATCCAAGTCTATGCCTCAAACAGTAATGCTGAAGAAGCTGAATTTGAACTGTTCTGTGAAGACCTACAAGACCTTCTAGAACTAACACCCAAAAATAATGTCTTTTTCATCATAGGTGAATGGAATGCAAAAGTAGGAAGTCAAGAAATGCCTGGAGTAACACAAAAATTTGGCTTTGGAATACAAAATGAAGCAGGGAAGGCAGATTCTTTACAAACTGAGCTATCAAGGAGGTTCTAGACCACTCAGTTTTGCCAAGAGAACACACTGGTGATAGCAAACACTCTCTTCCAACAGCACAGGAGAAGACTCTACAACTGGACATCACCAGATGGTCAACACCAAAATCAGATTGATTAGATTCTCTCCATCCAAAGATGGAGAAGCTCTATACAGTCAGCAAAAACAATGCTGGGAGCTGACTGTGGCTCAGATCATGAACTCTTTATTGCAAAATTCAGAGTTAACTTGAAGAAAGTAGGGAAAACCACTAGCCCATTAATTATGAAAGTGAAAGTGAACGTCTCTCAGTCATGTTGGACTCTTTGTGACCCCAGATGCTGTATAGTTCATGGAATTATCTAGGCTAGAATACTGGAGTGGATAGCTTTTCCCTTCTCCAGAGGATCTTCCAAAAGCAGGGATTGAACCCAGGTCTCCAGCATTGCAGGTTGATTCTTTACCAGCTGAGCCAAAAGGTAAGCCCAAGCATACTGAAAGGGGTAACCTATCCCTTTTCCAGCGGATCTTCCCATCCCAAGAATCGAACCAGTGTCTCCTGCATTGCAGGTGGATTTTTTACCAACTGAGTTAACAGGGAAGCCCTAGACCATTTAGATATGACCTAAATCAAATCCCTTATGCTTATACAGTGGAAGTAACAAACAGATTCAAGGGGTTATATCTGATAGACAGAATTACTGAAGAACTATGGACTGACAGTTTCGTGACATTGTACAGGAGGCAGTGATCAAGAACATACCTAAGATAAAAAAATTAAAAAATGCAAAATGGTTGTGAGAGGAGGCCTTACAAATAGCTGAGAAAAGAAGAAATGCTAAAGGCAAAGAAAAAAAAAAAAAAGAAAGAAAGATATACCCATTTGAATGCAGAGTTCTAAAGAATAGTGCTAAGAGATAAAAAAGCTTTACTCAGTGATCAGTGCAAAGAGATGGAGGAAAACATTAGAATGGGAAAGACTAGAGATCTTTCCAAGAAAATTAGAGATACTAAGGGAATATTTCATGCAAAGATGTGCACAATAAAGGACAGAAATAGTATGGCTCTAACAGAAGTGGAAGATACTAAGAAGAGGTGGAAAGAATACACAGAGGACCTATACAAAAAAATTTCATGACCCAGAGAGCCACAATGGTATGATCACTCATCTAGACTCAGACATCCTATAATGTGAAGTCAAATGGACCTAATGAAGCATCACTAAGACCAAAGCTAGTGGAGGTGATGAAATTCCAGTTGATCTATTTCAAATGCTAAAAGATGAACTGGAAAAGGTCAGTTTTCATTCCAATCTCAAAGAAAGACAATGCCAAATAATTTTCAAACTACCACACAAATGCACTCATCTCACACGCTAGCAAAGTAATGATCAAAATTGTCCAAGACAAGCTTCAAAAGTACATGAACTGAGAACTTCCAAATGTTCAAGCTGGATTTAGTAAAGGTAGAGGAACCAGAGATCAATTTGCCAACATCTGTTGGATCATCGAAAAAGCAAGAGAGTCCAGAAAAACATATACTTCTGCTTTATTGATGAAACCAAAGCCTTTGACTGTATAGATCACAACAAACTGTGGAAAATTCTTCAAGAGATGGGAATACTAGACCACCTAAACTGCTCCCTGAGAAATCTGTATGCCTCTCAAGGAGCAACAGTTAGAATTGGACATGAACAACAGACTGGTTCTAAATAGGGAAAGGAGAGCATCGAGGTTGTATGTTATCACCTGCTTATTTAACTTATATGCAGAGTACATCATGAGAAACACTGGGCTGGATGAAACACAAGCTGGAATCAAGGTTGCTGGGAGAAATATCAATAACCTCAGATATGCAGATGACACCACCCTTATGGAAGAAAGGGAAGAAGAACAAAAGAGCCTCTTGATGAAAGTGAAAGAGGAGAGTGAAAAAATTGGCTGAAAACTCAACATTCAAAAAAACTAAGATCATGGCATATGGTCCCATCACTTCATGGCAAATCAATGGGAAAGCAATGGAAACAGTGACAGACTTTATTTTTTGGGCTTCAAAGTCGTGGAAGATGGGTACTGCAGCCATGAAATTAAAAGATGTGTGCTCCTTTGAAGAAAAGCTATGACCAACCTTGACAGCATATTAAAAAGCAGAGACATCACTTTGCCAACAAAGGTCCATCTAGTCAAAGTTATGGCTTTTCCAGTCGTCATGTATGGATGTGAGAGTTGGACTCTAAAGAAAGTTGAGCACTGAAAAATTGATGCTTTTGAACTGTGGTGTTGGAGAAGACTCTTGAAAATCCCTTGGAGTGCAAGGAGATCAAACCAGCCAATCTTAAAGGAAATTAGTCCTGAATATTCATTGGAAAGACTGATGCTGAAGCTGAAACTCCAATATTTTGACCATCCAATGTGAAGAACTGACCCATTGGAAGAGACCCTGATGCTGGGAAAGATTGAGGCAGGAGGATAAGGGGACAAAAGAGCAAGAGATGGTTGGATGACATCACCAACTAAATGGACAAGAGTTTGAGCAAATTTGGGAGTTCTTGGTGGACAGGGTAGCCTGACATGCTGCAGTACAAGGGGTCAGAAATAGTTGGACATGACTGAGTGACTGAACTCAACTGATATTCCCTACATTTAACCACAGTCAATACTCTTGCAATTTCCTAACTTTACTTTTCATGGAATTATTCTGCTTCCTACTTCATATGACAGCTAGGAATATGGTGGGGTGTTTTTAGGCTCATTTCTATTTTGTAGTTTGTGTTAGATGTTTGCAATTTGATCTCTATGAAGAAGGTACTCTTCCCTTGTTTCATTTTATAGAAAAAAAAGATTGAGATTTAGCAAGCTTTAGCCTTATCCTTCATCATAGTTTATAGGGATGTGAGTCAAAGTGGAACAGAAATCTTCAAATCAGTTTATCGTTTTAACATTCTCAGTTCATTTCAGTCTCTCAGTCATGTCTGACTCTTTGCCACACCATGGACTGCAATGCACCAACTTCCCTGTCCATCAAGAACTCCCAGAGCTTCTCAAACTCATGTCCATTGAATCGGTGATGCCATCCAATCATTTCATCCTCTTTCGTCCCCTTCTCCTCCTGCTTTCAATGTTTCCCAGAATCAGGGTCTCTTCCAATGAGTATTTCTTCGCATCAGGTGGCCAAAATATTGGAGTTTCAGCTTAAGCATCAGTCCTTCCAATGAATATTCAGGACTGATTTCCTTTAAGATTGACTGGTTTAATCTCCTTGCACTCCAAGGGAATCTCAAGAGTCTTCTCCAGCACCACAGTTCAAAAGAATCAATTCCTAAAGTAGCTGATAAACAGGCTCAGGTCTAAAGAATTTATTTAATGAAAACTGGGAAGGAAGAGCATTCTAGACAGGAAAGCTAGGATGAGTTAAGACTGAAGATTGGGTAGGGTATGGGATGGTTGAATAAATAGAGCCCAATATGACTGAGATAGGTAGGTAGAAGAGAAAGAGATGGGGGCAGAGTAAGGCTGAAGAGGTGGGTGAAAGGGAAAGTGTGTTGTCAGTGGAGAAACTTTGAAGGGCTTTAAACAAAAATTACTCCTTTATTTATGAGGACCCACTTATTTTCTAAAGCCAATCAAATGATGATGATGAATATTTCTGGTAATGTGAATGTATTCCTTCTAGCCATGAAGGAATACAAATAGACTAAGGTAGGAAATGGCCTACTCAAACCACAGGCACAGAGGGAGATGGTTAATAGTTTTGCTTTCTATACTGCATGCTGGAGTTCCAATTTCTTTGAGAAGCATAAAGTGATTCTAACACACAGATTTTACTATTTGTCTATATATGTTTCCACCACTACATGTGCTTTCTTAGTTTATGAGATGTTTTCTGTTCATTAAAGGGCTGTTCTTCCAACAACCCCTGTTTGTTAGCAATTATTTCTCTCAACAACTGGTTGTTAAAATTTGGTAATTATCTTTGCCACACCATGTTTTTGAGAAAGATGAAATACTCATATATAACATCTTTCTAGCAACGACGTACCAGTTAGAAATCTTGATCAGCACGTGTGTAACATGCTTGTTTGGCAGAGGGCAGAGTATCATCATACTTTGAACTGTCACTTGCTTTGGCATGCATTCTTAATATATTCCACACTTCAATGTCCTTTATTTGCTGATGTGGTCTCTACAAGTTTTATCAATTACTCAAGATATTATGCATTTCTTAATAGTCACAAAACTTAAGGAGATTTGATATGCAAGTTTCCACTTGAACGTGAACATAGGAAGTTGAGGTTTGATTTTGAAATTGAAATATACTAGAGATGAAATATCACTAATTTATTAAGAGAAATAGAAATCATTTTTTCACTTTTACACAGTGCAGACTTGGATAAATTGCATATCCTTTTTGGACAAAATTTTCCTTATCTGTAAAATTCAGGAAAATTTGCCTAGAATTAAAAAAAAAGTTGTTCTAGAATTAAAAGGGTCTATAGTGGTAAGGAACTGGTCTGTCAATGCAGGAGATGCCAGAGACTCACATTCGATCCCTTGGTCAGGTAGATCCCCTGGAGGAGGGCACAGCAACCCATTCCAGTATTCTTGCCTGGAGAATCCCATGGACAGAGGAGGCTGGCAAGTTACAGTCTGTAGGGTCTCAAACAGTGGGGAACAATTGAAGTGATACCAATAATAATAATGCTATTATTAGAATGCATGCACAGAATTAAAGTCCATGGTTCCAGGTATATGTTATAGTCTTTAAGATTTAAAAAAAAAAAATCAAGGATATAAACTACATTACATATTAAAGTTGCCTAATTAATATTATTAAATAATTTTAAATGTCAACTTTTTCTAAGATCAAATATAAAAGAAAAGACACATGCTTTCTATTCACATGTGTCAATGATTACTACTTTTTTGTGAATGGAATGATGCTGTATATGGGTCAAGAAGCAATGGAATCAGACATGAAACAGCTGACTGGTTCAAAATTTGGATAGAATACAATATTGTCACACTGGTTAATTAATTTATATGCAGAGAACATCTTGTGAAATGTCAGGCTGGATGAATCACAGATGGGGATCAAGATTGCTGGAAGAAATATCAACAAACTTCAGATATGCAGATGTGTGTGTGTGTGTCAGTTGCTCAATCACAGCCTACTTTTTGTGACCCCATGGACTGTGGCCTAACAAGCTCCTCTGTATGTATCTGTAGATATGTAGATAATATCACTCTGTATATATCTGTGGATATGCAGGTAATACCACTCTAATGGAAGAAAGAGAAGAGGAACTAAAGAGCTTCTTGTTGAGGATGAAAGAAGAGAGTGAAAAAGCTGGCTTGAAACATCATTAAATAAACTATGATGAAACTATGATCATGGCATCTGGCCCCATCACTTCATCGCAGATAGAAAGGGAAAAATTGGAAACAGTGACAGATTTATTTTCTTGGGCTCAAAAATCACTGCTGACAGTGACTGCAGACATAAAATTAAAAGACGCTTGATCCTTGAAAGAAAAGCTTTGACAAAACTAGACAGCATATTAGAAAGCAGAAGCATCACTTTGCTTACAAAGGTCCATATAGTCAAAGCTATGGTTTTCTCAGTAGTCATGTATTAATGAGAATTGGACCATAAAGAAGACTGAGCACCAAAGAACTGATGCTTTCAAGTCATGATGCTGGAGAAGAGTCTTGAGAGTCCCTTGAACAGCAAGGAGATCAAACCAGTCGATCCTAAAGGATAGCAACCCTGAATATTCACTGGAAGGATTGATGTTGAAGCTGAAACACCAGTATTTTGGCCACCTGATGTAAAGAACTGATTCACTGGGAAAGACCCTGACTCTTGGAAAGATTGAAGGCAAAAGGAGATGGGGGTGGTAGAGAGTGAAATGGTTAGATAAGATTACTACTCAATAGATATGAATTTGAGCAAACTCCAGGAGACAGTGAAGGACAGAAGAGCCTGGCCTGCTATAGTCCATAGGGTTGTAAGGTGTCAGACACAATGTAGAGACTGAACAACCATAGCAATAATGTTAGTAAACAATTATGTAATACTTACCATGTCCTAGACTGGTTTAAATGCTTTTCATTTATTTACTCTAAATTCTCACATCTCCTTAAAAGATATATTAATGTTAACCTTATATAATGCCGAATATATAGTACTGAATATAAAGTAACTTAACTTTGAATGACCACAACCAGAATTATGAACCTAAATATTTGTGATCTTGTGTCTATGCTTAACTACTACACAAGGTTGTTTTCCTGCAAAATTTACTACTGAAGCAGCAAGAGAGAGCAATACTGTTTGATTAGGAACCAATCTAGGAGTTATGAGGTCTACTCTTTAGACTACAGGTGATCTTGGAGAAATCATGTCATCTTTCAGGCCTGCCTCAGATATCTCAGAACCAAGATTTGGGAATAGAAATTATTTAGCTTTTTTCCTCTATGCTTTTAGAAGGTGACTGATATCTATTAGTTTTGTTTTTGAAGACTGTAATCAAATAGATAAATATGTTTTAGTTTACTGAAATAAAAATAAGTGATTGTGGAGCAAGTTCTTATTTGTTAATTATATAACCATAAATACTAGAATATAAGAGCAGATGAAATATTATTGAGTTTGTTATCAAATAATTATTGTAATTTATAATAATATTTTAATACCACAAATATGAAAAAAAATAAAACTTTCATTTGCTGATGTATTTAACAAGATTGAAAACTAAATTTGGTGGTTTTTAAGTCCTTATAATATTTCAGTCATCTTCAAATGGGGCTTCCAAGGGAACTATACTTCCAAGAAAATTTGTATTTCTATTCTCTAATTCTGAGTCAGTCACTTTTAACAAATTGAATGCCATTCAATAAAAGCCTTTTGGTATACTCACTGTTGGAACTTTGAGCATCATAGAAGTTCAGCTACTTGATGAACAGAATTTCTGAGGACCAGAAGGTCCTGAACTCAGGCTACGAGTTGTCTCCACTAAGATCCTAGCTATGTGAATGGAGTCTTCTTGGATCCTCCAGATCAGACCAGCTTTCAGCTAAATACTATTGAGTAAATACAGTTGACATCATGTGGAACAAAATAATCAGCCATCTGAGTATCCCCCAAATCATGAGATATAATAAAAAAAAATATGGCTATTTAAGTATCTAGGTTTTAGGGTAGCTACACAAAAGTAAAGTAAATAATTCAATACATTATAAATCATCGCTTTATTATTACATTTTTTTTTTTATCTCAGTTTGTTCAACAAGGGGCCATGGCCAAAATGGTAAAACTCAGTAAAAGTGGCCAGCAATGAATTTAGAGTCAGAAATAATTCCAACCTCAGATTATAATAAACTCTGTAAAAAATCACCCTTTTAGCCTCGTCTACAGAAATGGTATTAATACCATCTATCTTATAAAGGGTTAAATATAACACTATGCACAAAAGATGTGATTACTATTAGTAGTTGTTATAAGTTGAATTGTGTTTCCTCAAAATTCATATGTATCCCCCTATACTTGGGATGTGACTTTATTTGGTAATAGGGTTGTTGCAGATGTGAACAGTTAAGAAAAAGTCATACTGAATTAGAGTAGGCCCCTAATCCAATAAACTGATGCTCTCTTTAAAAAGGAAAAAAAAAAAATTAGAGGTGGACACATGGTAGAGGGAAGATGATATTAAGAGATGTAGAGAAAAAATAACCACACTTAAGCCAAAAAGAGTGGCCTAGAACAAATCCTTCTCTCAAAGGTCTCAGAAATAAACAAAAATCTTGATTTCAAATTTTTATTCTTCAGAATTGTGAGACAATAAATTTGCTTTTTTATGAGCCACCCATTTGTGATATTTTGGTATGGCAGCTCTAGAAAATTAATGCAGTAGTAAAATTGTTTCTATTTCCAAATTCATAGTGACATTATTCCCACAGGTATCCAGTTGTTAACACAATCTGAATATCTCATTTGAGAAAATGGTCTATGAGCTACTAATTTATAACAAGCTATTTTAGGAAATTTGCATTTTAAAAAGATCACCTGAAAAATTTTTTTTTAAGAATTGTCAGTGTCAGTGATTGTCAAGACATTTTTTGTGAAAAAGAGATTTCTGCTAATACTCAACCAATTCAAGTAAAAATTATCATCAGTACTGAAGTATTGATCAAGACCTCAGATTTTAAAGAAATATTTCAAGGCAAATTTTGCAGGGAGAAAAAAAAATCTCTTTGTAATACAAAATAAATGCTTGCATATTTATTTAAAACACACTCAGTTGGAACAGACTAGAGAATAAATTAATTTTAACCAAAAAATAATCCATTTAGTCACTCATGGTAAAAACTGACAGAAAGACTATATAGCCTGCTGCTCTGTATAAACAGTAAAATTACCATGGCTGAGACAACTGAGCAATAAGGAAATAGTAGCTCTACTTAGCATTTGACATATTTGCATTATGGAAAAAACTGAGAATAATAAGATGCTTTAATAAGGTGAATTTTGGTTTACTCTTAATTGTACTTATCAAGCACTATTTTTGTATCTAACAGCTTCATTATCTATCACATTAATTTATGGGAAAGAATCAAAATACATATACTAAATTAACAGCATGGAAGGGAAATTTGAAAGCATGGTCTTATCAGATAATAAACATATTTATCAAACTAAGAAGCCTACAAGTAGACTTCTGATATAGGCATGAACATTTGCACACTCCGCAACAGCTCTCACTAACCAATTCTGATGGTAGTCATTTTGAAGTTCAACCATCAAAAATCTCCTGGATCTTCACTCATCACATTCAATGGATATAAAACCATCACATTTGGTTAACAACAACAACAAAAACCTAAAATAATTTCCTTTAAGATAAGGAAAAATATAAGGGTGGCCACTCTTGCCACTTTTATTTTACATAGTTTTGGAAACCCTAACCATGACAATTAGAAAAGAAAGAGAAATTAAAGGAATGCAAATTGGAAAAGAAGTAAAACTGTCATTGTTAGCAGATGACATGATACTAATACACAAAAATCTTAAAGAGACTACCAGACAATTACTAGAGTTCATAAATAAATCTGGCAAAATTTCAGGATACAAAATTAATATGCAGAAATGTCTTGCATTCCTATACACTAAACCAAAAGATCAGGGGGGGCTTTCAAGATGGCAGAGGAATAAGACATGGAGATCATCTTTCTCCCCACAAATGCATCAAAAACATAACTGCATGTGGAACAGCTCCTACAGAATGCCTACTGAATGCTGGCAGAGGACATTAGACTTCCAAAAGGACAAGATAATCTCCACATAATGGGTTTGGCAAAATAAATAAGAAAAAAAAAGAAAGAAAAGAGAGAGACAAAGGAATTAGAATGGGATCTGAGCCTCTGGGAGGGAGTTGTGAAGGAGGAAAAATCTCCACACACCTGGGAAAACCCTTAACTGCTAGGGACAGAGGGAGGCTTTGAAGCCTCAGAGAAGAGTAGCTACAGATGTGCAGAGAGCAAAGCAGAGGAATTCTTCACAGAATCAGTGCCGACCAGCACCCTCTAGTCTGAGAAGTTTGTCTGCAGACCTGCTAGGGTGGGTGCAGGCTGGGCACTGAGGCTACGGCTTTGGGGGTCAAAATCCAGGGAGAAGACTGTGGTTGACTGCTACAAAGATAATCTGAGAGGGACAGCGCAATAAAGTTGTAGGAGTCCAAGGGAAAATCTGGGCTTACCAGTGAGGCAAGAGATCATTGCCTTGGGGTATGTGAGGAGAAGGGCAGACAAGCAAAATATCCTCTAAATCCATGTGCTCAAATGCGGCGTGGCGCTGCCTTAGTGAGCTCCAGAGGCAGTGCAAAGTGTGACTGCTACATGCAGCCCCGGAGGGAACAGGACAGCCGCTGCCAACAAGCTGTAAGCAGACGCCATCACTGTTCATACTTCCCAGCAGCCCCTGCACCCTGGCGCTGCCACGGGGCCCACCACCTGGGGCCGACTCCCCCGGGAGACGCAGAGCCGGGCTCAGGCTGCAGCAGCTCCCTGCCACTGCGGGCACTCCGTGAGCATTCTCAGATGTGTCTGCCATCCCCTCCCCTCCCCGGTTCCAGCGAGCCCTGAGCAGCCGCTGCGTTCACCCCCTGTGTGTGTGGGAGGCAATGCGGGAGGGCAGCATACAGAAGTGGGGTAAAACCAAAGTTAAGCGCTGGGACCGCATGACCAAAGAAGAGGAGCGGGAGGCGCTCATGTAGCCACAGGACCAGTGGGATAATTCCTGAGACTGACTTGGTTAATTCTGTACTTGTGAAATGTCTGAATAGATGATGAGTGTTCCTGTATTTGAGACTGTGGAGTTTGTAAGCAACTGCAGACTTTGGAAGCAACTACAAGCTGAAGTAAGGCCAGATCAGAATCTGAACTGGGACCACAGTGCCCACCTCAGGTCCAGAGACTTCCCTAGAAAGACTGAAGGACTGCCTGAGTAGGCAGACTAGCTGCAGCTCATGTTGGGGCCAAGGACACTGATAGCTAAGGCCACAGGAAAATATTCTTTTTGCTAAAAAATAAAAACATTTTAAATATATTTTAAATAAATATTAAATGAATATCAAATATCACATAATATCAATATAATAATCAGTTTATATATATCTTATATATAAATATATTATATTATGTATAATATAAATTTATAACTATTATATTGTATATTATAATATAAATATATTGTATATTATATTGTATATATAATATATACATATATATAAATACATATATATAATATATAGTATATATAATATATGTTATATGTTAATCATATATATATTTATATATTTAAATATATATTTAAATGAAATACAACAATATATATAAAATTTTAAAATATAAAATATAAAATTTTTATATAAAATGAAATATAAATCAAAAACTTTATATAATTTGTATAAATCAAAAAAATTACAATAGTATAATTTTGTAAAATATAAAATATAATTTTAATTTTAAATACAATATTTGATTTTAGTATAAGATTTTTAATGAATTTTTAATGAATTTTATAAATTTATATAAATTTAAAACTTTATAAAATATAAAATAGTCACATAAAATTAAAATATAACAAGCAATTTTAAAATATAAAATATAAAAAATTTATATATAAATATATATAATTATATATATTACATATTACATTATCTTATATAATACTATTAATAATAATTAATATTATATGTTATTAATATTAATAACATTGTATTATATATTGTATATAGTATATGTAATTATGTTGATATAATATGTTATATATATAATTAGATATTAAATTATTTATATAAATGATATGATTATATAAATTACTTAAATAATAATAAATTATTTATATGATTTATATAGTTAATTATATAATTATTCACATAATTACACAAAGTATATAATTTGTCTGGGAACAGACAACTGCGTAGATCTGTCTCTCTCCTCTTGAGTCCCCCTTTTTCTCCTCCTGCTCATCTCTATCTCCCTCCTCCCTCTCCTCTTCTTCATGTAACTCTGTGAACCTCTCTGGGTGTCCCTAACGGGGGAGAATCTTTTCGCCATTAACCTAGAAGTTTTATTATCAGTGCTGTATAGTTGGAGAAGTCCTGAGACTTCTCTGGAAGTCTCAGGACTTCCAGAGGCAGGAGACTTAAGCCCAAAACCTGAGAACACCAGAAAACTCCTGACTACATGGAACTTTAAGTAATAAGTGACCATCCAAAAGCCTCCATACCTACACTGAAACCAACCACCACCCAAGAGCCAATAAGTTTTAGAGCAAGACATACCACGCAAATTCTCCAGCAACACAGGAACATAGCCCTGAACGTCAACATACAGGCTGCCCAAGGTCACACCTAACACATAGACCCATCTCAAAACTCATTACTGGGCACTCCATTGCTCTCCAAAGAGAAGAAATCAAGTTCCACGCACCAGAACACCGACGCAAACTTTCCTAACCAGGAAACCTTGACAAGCCAATCGTCTAACCCCACCCACTGGGTAAATTCCTCCACAATAAAAAGGAACCACAGACCTCCAGAATACAGAAAGTCCACTTCAGACACAGCAATCTAAACAAGATGAAAAGGCAAAGAAATACCCAACAGGTAAAGGAACATGAAAAATGCCCACCAAGTCAAACAAAAGAGGAGGAGATAGGGAATCTACCTGAAAAAGAATTTAGAATAATGATAATAAAAATGATCCAAAATCTTGAAAACAAAATGGAGTTACAGATAAATAGCCTGGAGACAAAGATTGAAAAGATGCAAGAAATGTTTAATAAAGACCTAGAAGAAATAAAAAAGAGTCAATTAAAAATGAATAATGCAATAAATGAGATCAAAAACACTCTGGAGGGAACCAAGAGTAGAATAATGGAGGCAGAAGATAGGATAAGTGAGGTAGAAGATAAAATGGTGGAAATAAATGAAGCAGAGAGGAAAAAAGAAAAAAGGATCAAAAGAAATGAGGACAACCTCAGGGACCTCTGGGACAATGTGAAACGCCCCAACATTCGAATCACAGGAGTTCCAGAAGAAGAAGACAAAAAGAAAGGCCATGAGAAAATACTTGAAGATATAATAGCTGAAAACTTCCCTAAAATGGGGAAGGAAATAGTCACACCAGTCCAAGAAACCCAGAGTCCCAAACAGGATAAACCCAAAGTGAAACACCCCGAGACACATATTAATCAAATTAACAAAGATCAAACACAAAGAACAAATATTAAAAGCAGCAAGGGAGAAACAATATATAACACACATGGGGATTCCCATAAGGATAACAGCAGATCTTTCAATAGAAACTCTTCAGGCCAGAAGGGAATGGCAGGACATACTTAAAGTAATGAAAGAGAATAACCTACAATCCAGATTACTGTGCCCAGAAAGGATCTCATTCAGATATGAAGGAGAATTCAAAAGCTTTACAGACAAACAAAAGCTGAGAGAATTCAACACCACCAAACCAGCTCTTCAACAAATGCTCAGGAAACACAGAAAGGTTGTATGAATGCGAACCCAAAACAACAAAGAAAATGGCAATGGGACCATACTTATCAATAACTACTTTAAATGTAAATGGGTTGAATACCTCAATCAAAAGACAAAGACTGGCTGAATGGATTAAAAAAAAAAAAACAACCCTATATATGTTCTCTCCAAGAGACCTACCTCAAAACAAGAGACACATACGGACTGAAAGTGAAGGGCTGGAAAAAAATATTTCACACAAACGGAGCCCAAAAGAAAGCAGGAGTTGCAACACTCATATCAGATAAAATAGACTTTAAAATAAAGGCTGTGAAAAGAGACAAAGAAGGACACTACATAATGATCAAAGGATCAATCCAAGAAGAAGATATACCAATTATAAATACATATGCAGCTAACATAGGAGCACCGCAATATGCAAGGCAATTGCTAACAAGTATGAAAGGGGAAATTAACAATAACACAGTAATAGTGGGTGACTTTAATACTGCACTCACACCTATGGATAGATCAGATAAACAGAAAATTAACAAGGAAACACAAACCTTAAATGACACAATGGGCCAGCTAGACCTAACTGATATCTATAGGACATTTCACCCCAAAACAATCAATTTCACCTTTTTCTCAAGTGCACACGGAACCTTCTCCAGAATAGATCACATCCTGGGCCATAAACCTAGCCTTGGTAAACTCAAAAAAAATTGAAATCATTCCAGTCATCTTTTCTAACCACAATGCAGTAAGATTAGAACTCATTTACAGGGAAAAAATAAAAAAACCTACTAAAAAATCCAACATATAGAGGATAAATAATATGCATCTGAATAACCAGCAAATCATAGAAGAAATAAAAAAAAAAAATCAAAATATGCATGGAGACGAGTGAAAATGAAAACACAAAAACCCAAAACCTATGGGACACTGTAAAACAGTACTAAGGAGAAGGTTCATAGCATTACAGGCGTACCTCAAGAAACAAGAAAAAAGTCAAATAAATAACCTAACTCTACACCTAAAGCAACTAGAGAAGGAAGAAATGAAGAACCCCAGGGATAGTAGAAGGAAAGAAATCTTAAAAAGTTAGGGTTTGTACTTGTCTGCTGATGGGCATCTAGGTTGCTTCCATGTCCTGGCTATTATAAACAGTGCTGCGATGAACATTGGGGTGCACGTGTCTCTTTCAGATCTGATTTCCTCAGTGTGTATGCCCAGAAGTGGACTTGAAAGAAATAAAGCTGCATTTCCTTAAAAATTAAAAAAAAAAAAAAATAGGGCAGAAATAAATGCAAAAGAAACAAAAGAGACCATAGGAAAAATCAACAAAGCTAAAAGCTGGTTTTTTGAAAAGGTAAACAAAATTGACAAACTTTTAGATAGACTCATCAAGAAACAAAGGGAGAAGAACCAAATCAACAAAATTAGATATGAAAATGGAGAGATCACAACAGACAACACTGAAATACAAGGATCATAAGAGACTACTACCAGCCGCTCTATGCCAATAAAATGGACAACTTGGAAGAAATGGACAAATTCTTAGAAAAGTCTAACTTTCCAAAACTGAACCAGGAAGAAATAGAAGATCTTAGCAGACCCATCACAAGCACGGAAATCGAAACTGTAATCAGAAATCTTCCAGCAAACAAAATCCCAGGACCAGATGGCTTCACAGCTGAATTCTACCAAAAACTTAGAGAAGAGCTAACACCTGTCTTTCTCAAACTCTTCCAGAAAATTGCAGAAGGTAAACTTCCAAACTCATTATATGAGGCTACCATCACCCTAATACCATAACCAGGCAAAGATGACACAAAAAAAGAAAACTACAGGCCAATATCACTGATGAACATAGACACAAAAATCCTTAAGAAAATTCTAGCAAACAGAATCCAACAACATATTAAAAAGATCATACATCATGACCAAGTGGGCTTTATCCCAGGAATGCAAGGATTCTTTAATATCCACAAATTAATCAATGTAATACACCATTTAACTAATTGAAAGTGAAAACCATATAATTAGAAAAAAACATATGATTATCTCGATAGATGCAGAAAAAGCCTTTGACAAAATTCAACATCCATTTATGATAAAAACTCTCCAGAAAGCAGACATAGACGGAACATACCTCAACGTAATAAAAGCTATATATGACAAACCCACGGCAAACAGTATCCTCAATGGTGAAAAATTGAAAGCATTTCCCTTAAAGTCAGGAACAAGACAAGGGTGCCCACTCTCACCACTACTATTCAACACAGTTTTGGAAGTGTTGGCCACAGCAGTCAGAGCAGAAAAAGGAATAAAAGGAATCCAGATAGGAAAAGAAGAAGTAAAACTCTCACTGTTTGCAGATGACATGATCCTCTACATAGAAAACCCTAAAGACTTTACCAGAAAATTATTAGAGCTAATCAATAGATACAGTAGTGTTTCAGGATATAAAACTAACACACAGAAATCCCTTGCATTCCTATACACTAACAATGAGAAAACAAAAAGAGAACTTAAGGAAACAATACCATTCACCATTGCAACAAAAAGAATAAAATATTTAGGAGTATATCTACCTAAAGAAACAAAAAACCTACATATAGAAAACTATAAAACACTGATGTTGAATTTTGTCAAAGGCTTTTTCTGCATCTATTGAGATAATCTATGGTTTTTATCTTTCAATTTGTTAATGTGGTGTATTACATTGATTGATTTGCAGATATTAAAGAATCCTTGCATTCCTTGGATAAAGCCCACTTGGTCATGATGTATAAATCAACCTGCCTGACTTCAGGCTCCACTACAAAGCCACAGTCATCAAGACAGTATGGTACTGGCACAAAGACAGAAATATAGATCAATGGAACAAAATAGAAAGCCAGAGATAAATCCACATACCTATGGACACCTTATCTTTGACAAAGGAGGCAAGGATATACAATGAAAAAAAAAAAAAAAGACAACGTCTTTAACAAGTGGTGCTGGGAAAGCTGGTCAACCACTTGTAAAAGAATGAAACTAGAACACTTTCTAACACTATACACAAAAATAAACTCAAAATGGATTCAAGATCTAAACATAAGACCAGAAACTATAAAACTCCTAGAATAGAACATAGGCAAAACATTCTTTGACATAAACCACAGCAGAATCCTCTATGACCCACCATGTCTAATACACATATGAAAAAAGTGCTCAACATCACTTTTTATTAGAGAAATGCAAATCAAAGTTACAATGGTATATCACCTCACACTGGTCGGAGTGGTCATTATCAAAATACCTACAGAGAATAAGTGCAGTAGACAAATGTGGAGAAAAAGGAACCCTCTTGCACTATTGGTGGGAATGTTAATCTGTACAGCCTGTATGGAGATTTCTTTAAAAATCTAGGAATAAAACTACCATGTGATCCAGCAGTCCCACTACTGGGCATATACCTTGAGAAAACCACAACTCAAAAAGACACATGTGTACCACAGCTTCCTTATCCATTCATCTGCTGATGGGCATCTAGGTTGCTTCCATGTCCTGGCTATTATAAACAGTGCTGCGATGAACATTGGGGTGCACGTGTCTCTTTCAGATCTGGTTTCCTGGGTGTGTATGCCCAGAAGTGGGATTGCTGGGTCATATGGCAGTTCTATTTCCAGTTTTTTAAGAAATCTCCACACTGTTTTCCATAGTGGCTGTACTAGTTTGCTTTCCCACCAACAGTGTAAGAGGGTTCCCATATTACTCAGCCGTTAAAAAGAATTCATTTGAATCAGTCCTAATGAGATGGATGAAACTGGAGCCCATTATACAGAGTGAAGTAAGCCAGAAAGATAAAGAACACTATAGCATACTAACACATATATATATGGAATCTAGAAAGATGGTAACGATAACCCTATATGCAAAACAGAAAAAGAGACGCAGAAATACAGAACAGACTTTTGAACTCTGTGGGAGAAGGTGAGGGTGGGATGTTTCAAAAGAACAGCATGTATACTATCTATGGTGAAACAGATCACCAGCCCAGGTGGGATGCATGAGACAAGTGCTCGGGCCTGGTGCACTGGGAAGACCCAGAGGAATCGGGTGGAGAGGGAGGTGGGAGGGGGATCGGGATGGGGAATACGTGTAATCTATGGCTGATTCATATCAATGTATGACAAAACCCACTGAAATGTTGTGAAGTAATTAGCCTCCAACTAATAAAAAAAATAAATAAATAAAATTAAAAAAAAAAAAAAAAAGACACATGTACTTTACTGTTCATTGCAGCACTTTTTACAAAAGCCAGGACCTGAAAACATCCCAGATGTCCATCAACAGGTAAATGGATAAAGAAGTTGTGGTACATATATACATTATAATATCACTCAGCCATTAAAAAACAAAAAAAAAAGTTTGAGTCAGTTCCAGTGAAGTGATGAACCTAGAGCTTTTTATGCAGAGTGAAGTATGTTAGAAAGAGAAAAACAATATCATATAGTAATGCATGCATATGGAATCTAGAAAAATAGTACTGATGAACCTGTTTGCAGTGTGGCAGTGAGAACATATGCATAGAGAACAGACTTGTGGACACAGTGCAGGAAAGAGAGGGTGGGAAGAACTGAGAGAGTAGCACTGACATATATACATGTGTAAAATAGATAGCCAGTGTAAATTTTGAATAATGCAGGGAGCTCAGCTGGGGACTCTTTGACAACCTAAAGGGTGGAATGGGGAGGGGGAGGAGGAGGGAGTTTCAAGAGGGAGGGGACATATTTGTATTCATGGCTGATCACATTGTTGCATGACAGGAACCAACACAACAGTGTAAAGCAATTATCTTTCCATTAAAAATAAATAAATTAAAAAACAATAAAAAAGAAGTACTTTTACTTCTTGCCAGAATCCCAATTCTTCACAATTAACTTATGCGATTTCATGGTGTTTTCTTTTTTTTTTTTTTTCCTTTATAAGCTTCCCCCATTTTTATAGTCTGGTGGACAAAATTCAAATGCTTCTTGAATCTCTCTCCCAGGCTATATTCCTCAGTTTGGCTCAAATAAAACTCTTTCCAATTCTTAAAAAAAACAAAACAAAATAAATCTCTTGATCGTAACCTAAGTGCCTTTTCTTTTCTTGCCCTTTCAGAATGGAAAAGACAAACTAAATTTATAGCACAAAATAATTATATATCTCATTGTACTTTTGATTTGTATTTCTCCAATTATGAGTGAGGCTGAACATCTTTTCATGTGTTTGTTTGCCATCTATATATATATATTTTTTTTTTTTTTTTTTTGAGAAATGTCTGTTTAGGTCTTCTGCCCATTTTTTGATTGAGTTGTTATTTTTCTGATATTGAGTTTAATGAGCTGCTTTTATATTTTGAAAATTAATCCTTGTCAGTTGTTTCATTTGCAATTATTTTATCTCATTGTGAGGGTTGTCCTTTCATCTTGTTTACAGTTTTATTTGCTGTACAAAAGATTTTAATTTTAATTAGATCCCATTTGCTTATTTTTATTTTAATTTCCATTATTCTAGGAGGTGGGTCAAAAAGAATCTTGCTGTGGTTTCTGTCAAAGCGTGTTCTGCATACATTTTCTTCTAAGATTTTTATAGTTTCTGGCCTTAGATTCAGGTCTTTAATCCATTTTGAGATTCTTTTTGTGTATGGTTTCATTCATTTTCATGTAGTTCTCCAGTTTTCCCACCACCACTTACTGAAGAGGATGCTTTTCCTCCATTGTTTGTTCTTGCCTTTGTCAAAGATAAGGTGACCGTAGGTGCAAGGGTTTACCTCTGGGCTTTCTAGCTTGTTTTCTTCCTTTTTTTTTTTTTTTTGCCAATTTTATATGGTCTTGATTAATTGTAGCTTTGTAGTATAGCCTAAAGTAAGGGAGGTTGAACTACTATATAACCTAGCAACAGCATTACTGGGCATGTACCCTCAGAAAACCATTAAGTAAAATAGACACATGCACCCCAATGTTCATGGCAGCACTATTTACAACAGCTAGGGCACGGAGGCAACCTAGTTGTCCATCAACAGATGAATGGATTAAAAAATGATTATGTGTGTGTGTGTGTGTGTGTGTGTGTGTGTGTGTGTAAAATGGAGTGTTAGTCATAAAAAGGAATGAATCTAAGTCAGTTGATGTCAGGTGGATGAACCTATAACCTCTTATACAGAGTGAAATAAGCCAGAACTAAAAAACAAACAGTGAATCTGGAAAAATAGTACTGACCAACCTATTTGCGGGGCAGGAATAGAGACTCAGACATAGAGACTGAACTTGTGGGCACAGTGAGGAAAAGAGAGGTGGGGTGTATTGAGAGATTAGCATTGATATGTATGTACTACTGTGTGTAAAATAGATAGCTAGGAGCAGGAAGCAGTTATAGAGCAGAGCAAACTCAGCTCAGTGCTCTGTGCTGACCTAGAGGGCTAGGGAGTGGTGGGCAGGGGCCTAAGAGGGCTGGGGGATGGGTGTGCCTATGGATGGTTGTTGTGCAGCAGAAACCAATACAACATTGTGAAGCAATTATCCTCCAGTCTAAAGCACCGCTTCAGATAAATGTAAAACATTTCAGGTAATATTAGGTTTCTGAATGATAAAGACTGAATTCAGTTAGGTGGTCATAGAATAGGCCTATGGATGATATGGATGGTATGAACACTGCACACAGTTCTAGGCAAACAACTTTTCAGACGGATGAAATATTAAATTCATAGTTTCTAAGGTAGAAAATGATTAGATACCAGAAGATAAACGGAAGGCCAATGTGGGCCGGAGGATAAGTGAGGGGGAGAACACCAGTGGAGAAGGTCAGAGAACTGGACAGAGGCCAGAGCATGTTCAGTGACCCCATCCTGGAATATTTGACCGAACTATAATATTTAATTAATGACAGGATAAGAAAAAATTTTTTTCATTTATTTTTATTAGTTGGAGTCTAATTACTTTACAATATTGTAGTGGTTTTTGCCATACAATGACATGAATCAGCCATGGATTTACATGTGTTACATAAGCATCTGGAAAAAGGAGCCAAAATAAAAATCAAGTAGTAAGAATTATGTGTGAACATAAGTACTTGATCTTAGGTATGGGAACCTCGTTATCTGAATAAAAGCATAAAGATGAAAAGTGTGACCTGAGAGAAGTTGTTGGTCAGCAATGGCTATGCTCCAGGTTTAAGGGAATGAGATAAAATTCCTAAAGCCCGCTGATGAGTCCTGGGGTCTGGTGTCCCCCGTTAGCCTGCTAGGGTGTTGACCCAGGAAATACAGTTCATTTTTGGATAATGGAGATTTTATTAATAAATTTACTTACATTCTGTATGCATGGGAAAGTGACCTAAATAGGAGTCTGATATTGCTTAAATATTTCCCTTCTCTAATTTGTTTTATTCTGGAAATTGGGGAATTATTCTGAAAGTCAGTAAAACTCAGGTTGGAAAAAAGCAGTTTAATCTCTGAAAGAAGACAAACAGAAGTAGGGGAAAACAAAGCAAAGGCTGCTAATATCTATATGCTATTACATTTAAGAAGGGAAACAAGATTAAAGGCATATCAAGAGAGATGCATTTTAACAAAATGAGACTCATTTTTGTTTTTCGTTTTTTCCCATTTTTTTTCACCCCCTCACACCTCAAATACATACATACATGCACACACAAACACATACACCATGTCTTACTTGTTCATTTTTGTTAATATACCTTATTCTGGCCCCCTTTTCTCTACCCTCCATCTTTAGTGCCTCATACTTTTTTTTTTTTTTTTTTAATTTGCAGAAATTCCACTGATTACTAATTCTCTTTTGAGACCACTTTTCTCAATTTTTTTTTTTTTTTTTACTCTCTCTCTTCATCATTTCCCACAACACTGTCTGAAAGACTGTCTAAAACCTCAGACTACTTACATTATCCCCATGACAAAAATCTTTTTAAGTTCTGCATCACTTTTAGGATAAGTCTAAAACTTATAAGCATTATGTCTAGATTTGGCCCCTAAATATCTTTCCATATTCATCACATGTGGGGGGTGGGGTTAAAAAAATTCTATATTTTATATACATAAAACTAATTTAAAAGTTACTTAAAATCTGAAATTTTTGCTAGGTTCTAGGTATTTGTGTTTTATGGGTTTTTTTCCTCTTGAAAAGACTTGTCTCTTAATCATTCTTGATTATTAACTCCTTCTATGAGCTTTCTAATATTTTTCAGGATATATCATAGCACATTGCAATTTCCTTTTGCTCTTTGGTTCAACTGCACTATTTTTCTCACCTCTAAGGTATAAGTTCCATAGAAAAATGAGTTTTTCGTAGTGCTGTTTATTTATTAAAGAAATTTATTAAATACTTGGCCCATGGCAATATGCTCCACAAGTCTTTGATTAAAAGTGAGCATGCATGGCCAAATGTATTGTTAATAAAGATACAGATTTAATGTTTTCTTTTAATCATAAAGGTCTTAGAATCTGTAGTATAGAACTGTACATTGTCATTTACTACGTTGGTATAAACAATGACATTTTGTTATTAACTTTTCTGTGCCTTAGTTTCCTCAAGTGTACAATAGGATTAATAATTAAGAGTTACTGCAGGAGATTAATGTAAGAGTTTAATAAAATGAGATAAAGTATGCAAAGGACTGTGAAAGTGTCTGGCACACTGTGAGCATATAACAAATATGTGTGATAATGATGATAAAGGTATGGCTGTGATGGTTATGATAGTTGTAATGATGTTTGCTATTTTAATAAGCTAGTCCTATATTTCTATGTCTTTTTTGGGAACTGTGGAAAGGGGAAATGAAGCTATTATGTATTAAGCACTATCACTTTCATAATTTTTTTCCACTTAGTCCACTCAAGCCATTTCTTTTTGTTCAGACAATCTATTTAATGTTATATTCATCATAAGTTAAGTTACATTATTTTTTATTTTCTTACTTGATAGGGGAGAGTATATTTGACATAGTTCTAGACCAATTATAGATTTATGGTTCCTACATTAGTAAATAATTGATAGCCCTTAATTTTTTTATTTAAGAAGTTGTATATTTTATTTTTAATTAATCGATCTAACTGGAGGATAATTACTTTACTGTATTGTGAAGGCTTTTGCCACACTTCAGCATGAATTGGCCATAGGTATACATGCGTCCCCTCATCCTGAACTCTCTTCCCATCTCCCTCCCCACCCTGTCCCTCAGGGTTGTTTCAGAGCTCCAGTTCATGGTGCCTTGCTTCATGCATTGAACTTGCACTGGTCATCTATTTTACATACGGTAATGTACATGTTTCAATGCTATTCTCTCAAATCATATTATCCTTGCCTTCTCCTAAAGTCCAAAAGTCTGTTCTTTATATCTGTGTTTCCTTTGCTACCCTGCATGTAAGATCATTCTTACTGTCTTTCTAAATTCCATATATTAATATACAGTAATTAATTAACACAGTAATTAATTAATACACATTAATATACACTATTTGTTTTTCTCTTTTTCACTGACTTCACTCTGTATAATGGACTCCAGGTTCATCCACTTCATTAGAACTGATTCAAATGCATTCTTTTTTATAACTGAGTAATATTCCATTGTGTATATGTACCACAACTTCCTTATCCATTCATCTGCCGATGGACACCTAGGTTATTTACATGGCCTAGCTATTGTAAATAGTGTTGCAATGGACATTGAGGTACATGTGTCTCTTTCAATTCTGGTTTCCTCAGGGTGTATGCTCAGCAGTGGGATTGCTGGTTTGTATGGCAGTTGTAGTCTCAGTTTTTAAAGGAATCTCCACACTGTTCTCCATAGTGGCTGTACCAGTTTGCATTCCCACCATCAGAGTAAAAGGGTGCCCTTTTCTTCACACCCTCTCTAGCATTTATTGTTTGTTGGCTTTTTGATAATGACCATTCTGACCAGAGTGAGATGTTACCTCACTGTTAGTAAGGACATTCACTTAAAGAAAGGAAAACAATTATCCAGTACACACATTAACTGTCAGGCATTCTATCTATGAATCTAATATGGGTCATACTGGATAATCTCATTACTCTGATAAAACTGCTTTGCACAACGGAGGATGAGGCAGTTCCATCCACTACAGTTATAATTATTAAAATCTTTCCTCTGCTTAAGCTCTTACAAGGACCTGATCCAAACTGAAGTATATATTAAACAAAAATAGGTAGTTTCTGCCCTTTCAGTTCTTAGAATTCTCTGGTGTAATGAAAAACACTTGAGACTTCGAAAGAGATAAATGTAATGTTACTGCTCTGCTTTGCTTCTTAGACAACACCTAAGTATGACCACTCTTTAAAAAATACATAAAACAAATTGAAACAGTCAGAAGGGGAAGAGTAAGATCATGAAGTGACTCAAAAAGCAGGTAATACTGAAAAAAGCAGTAGGGACCAAACAAAGAGTAGACTCAGGGAACAAAATAAATAAATAAATAAAACTATGACTTCTTTGAATGCTTGATATTCTGTCATATAAATAAACTTTTTCATACCACTAAAATAAGCAGAATTGTAACCATTGGGTTTAAGGGAGAAAGAAACATATTATGATGTTCCTACCATTAGCAATCTCATTTGCCTTTCCTATAATCGTATACCAGGTAGATTTAATAATTGTTTTGTGCATCTACTGGCAATGTAATAATCTCTGCTATTGTTGTGATATCTCCATATAATACTGCAGAAGAATTATGAACTTGAAATTAGATAAACGATGTATTGCTGATCCTGTTTGTGACACCAATTGTCTCACTGTTCACACTGTTTGCTGAACTCAGGAGAAGGAAAGGCATGAGCTAAGAGGCTGGAAGGAGACTTGAGAGACGTAGGAACTGCAGACGTGTTTATTCTCTCCTGGCTGACACAGCAGCCGTAGCAGCAGACATGAATATCCTCACCTCTTGTGGCTGACTCAACAGACACAGCTGGGACACAGCAGTATACTGCCACTTTGGAGATGGATCTCAGATATGTGCACAGCCCATAGCCCATGACCAAGTGAGTACCTCATGATGCACATGCACTGTGCTATAAATGATCTCAGCTGTTGCATAGCCATTATTTACAAAACATGGGGCAAGAGAGCCTGAACATGCTATCTTGGCTAATTTGCTCTCTCCCCACACTTGATTTCTAATCCTGGGTTTGCCACTTATTTTTTTGAGGAAATTATGCAATTTCTCTAGGCCTCAGAACTTTTATTTCCAAAATAAGAATGTTTTTATTTCATAGAAAGGTTTACTAAAGTGATATATGTGAAGTACCTACTATATGGTTGTTATTATTGTTCAGGTCGTAGGTCACGTCTGACTCTTTGAGACCCCATGGGCTGTAGGTCCTCTGTCCTCCACTATCTCCCAATGTTTGCACAGACTCCTGTCCATTGAGTTGGGGATGCTATATAACCACCTCATCTTCTGCCACTCTCTTCTCCTTTTGCCTTTAATCTTTCCCAGCATAAGGGTCTTTTCCAATAGTCAGCTTTTTGGGCAAAGTATTGTATTCATTAGGATTGACTGGTTTGATCTCCTTGCAGTCCAAGGGATTCCCAAGAGTCTTCTCCAGCACCACAGTTCAAAAGCATCAGTTCTTCAGTGCTCAGCCTTCTTTATAGTATAACTCTTAAATCCCTACATGACTTCTGGATAAATCATATCTTTGACTATATGGATCATTGTTAACAAAGTGTCTCTGATTTTAGTATTCTGCCTAGGTTTATCATAGTTTTCCTTCCAAGGAACAAGCATCTTTTAATTTCATGGCTGCAGTCACCATCAGTAGTGATTTTGGAGCTCAAGAAAAAAATCTGCCACTGTTTCCAAATTTTTCCCTTCTATTTACTTTGAAGTGATGGGACTGGGTGCCATCTTATAAGTTTTTTTTTTTTTTTCTGATATTGAGTTTCAAGCCAGCTTTTTCATTTTTCTCTTTCACCCTCAAAGTTTCAAGCCAGCTTTTTCATTCTTCTCTTTCACCCTCATCAAGAAGCTCTCTAGTTTCTCTTCAGTTTCTGCCATTAGAATGATGTGATTTGCATATCTGAGGTTGTTGATATTTCTCCTGGAAATTTTGATTCCAGCTTGTTATTCATACAGCCCAGTACTTTGCACAAAGTACTCTTGCATGCAAGTTAGATAAGCAGGGTGACAATATACAGCTTTTATCTTTCTCAATTTTGAATGAGTCAGTTGTTCCATGTCCAGTTCTAATTGTTGCTTCTTGACCTGTTTCTCAAGAGACAGGTAAGGTGGTCTGGTTGTGATCCACAGAGTCAGACTTTAGCATTGTCAGTGAAGCAGAAGTAGATGTTTTCCTGGAACTCCCTTGCTTTCTCCATGATCCAACAAATGTTTGTAATTTTATTTCTATCTCCACTGCCTCTTCAAAACCCAGCTTGTATATCTGGAATTTTTCAGTTAATGTACCACTGAAGCCTAGCTTGAATTTTAAGCATAACTTTGTTAGCATATGAAGTAAGTGCAATTATTCAGTAGTTGGAACATTCTTTACCATTCCCCATATTTGGGATTGGAATGAAAACTGACCATTTCCAGTTCTGTGGTCACTGCTGAGTTTTCCAAATTTGCTGGTACATTGAGTGCAGCTCACATTTAACAGCATCACATTTTAGAATTTTAAATAGCTCAGTTGGAATTCTATCACCTTCTCTAGATTTGTTCTTAGTGATCAACAAATAAAGCCATCAGTATCATCTGATGTGGGGTTCCCAGGTGGCTCAAAGGTAAAGAATCTGGCTGCCAGTGCTGGAGACCCAGAAGATTCAGGTTAAATCCCTTGGTTGGGAAGATCCCCTAGAGGGGGAAATGGCAACCCACTCCAGTATTCTTGTCTAGGAAATCTCATGGACAGAGGAGCCTGAGGCTACAGTCTATAGGGTCATAAAAAGTTGGACATGACTGAGCATGCCTGAATACCATCTGATGAGGGCTTCCCAGGTGGCTTAGTGGTAAAGAATCCACCTGTCAATGAAGGAGACAGGGATTTGATCCCTGGGTCAGGACGATACACTGGAGGAGGGAATGGCATCCCACTGCACTATTCTTGCCTGGAAAATCCCATTTACAGAGGAGCCTGTCTGGCTATAGTCCATTGGGTTGCAAAGAGTTGAACATGGCTGAGCTACTAAGCAGGAATACTATATACATACATACATATTATACATACATATTTGCATTTAGAAAGGTGTTTCCTAAGCTAGGCATGCATCCAAACCACCTGGACCATTTGTCAGAAACTGAAAAGTGGAGCCCCACCTCTAGAGTCCTCAAATCAGTAGATTTGTTGTGAGGACTAAGAATTCTCAGTTATATTAATTGATATGAGTCTCAGTTGTTACTGATACTGTTGACCCAGTAATGACATTTTGAAGCTCATTCATCTATAGTACTATATTCTGTGAATGTGCCTACTTTTTGTTTATTATAATCCTGATAAAAATGTGGATATTATGAATAACACATATCTGGTCATGTGTACATATGCTTGGGTATGCTAGGATGAGTAGATAGATTAGTAGATAAATAAAAATCACAGTGGCATGGTTTATGCATATATTTATTCATAGATGATATTGTCCCTAATCTTAAAAACAGTACCACTAACCTATATTTCTACCAGTCAAAGGAAAGTCTGGTGGTTTTATACATGCAATGGCTTTTACATTAAAAACATTGTCTATAGTATATATGTGATACTTATGTACTCACTCAGTCATGTCTGACTCTTTGAGACTCTATGGACTATAGTCCTCCAGGTTCCTCTGTTCATAGGATTTCTCTGATAAGAATACTGGAGCAGGTTTCCATTTCCACCTCCAGAGGGATCTTCCTGGCCCAGGGCTCAAACCTGAAATTTTTGCATCTCCTGCAGTGGCAGGCAGATTCTTTAGCACTCAGCCATCTGCAAATCTTATGCATGCAATAGTATCTCATAATTTTAACTTGTATTTTTCCAATAAATAATATGTCGGCACATGTTTCATTAAACATCCTCTTTTGAAGGCTTTTGTCCAATTTTGTACTGATTTATCTATATTTTTCTAATTTATAGGATTTCTTTGTCTATTTGTTGGGTATAGGTTCTGTATCTATGAGGAGTCTAGGCAAATGAAGACAATAGATGATCTCACAGAGATATCCATGGTCCAAAACAAAGGAAAGAAGCACCAGAGGAAGTTCTAGCTCTCAGTGATGAAGAAATGTATATAAGATCTTCCAGACCTGAAGGATATTTATGAAAATGAGGGGCATCACAGAAACAATCTGTAAATATCCCAGTCCAAATGGGAGGACGGGTATCTGTATAGATACCTTTGAGTATGAAGAACTTGAATGTAAAATGACCCCTCCTCTAATACCTCAGCTCTGTGTAAAGACCACTAAAATTTAAGCAAAGGCAGAGGAAAGTAGAGATGGAAACTGAATGAGGTTCAAGTTTCTCCTAACCAACAGCTCTTAAAATTGAAAGGAATTTACATCAGAAAAATGCCCTTGATTTCCTGCTCACTTGAATTTGTGAATAAAATTGTAGAGAAAATGGATGATATTCTCATTTTATGAGAAAGTTTTCATAATCTTTATCTTTTAATTTAAAATGCAGTATTTATTTGTTTATGCTATTACTTTGCTTCTTTCTCAAATTGAAGTTCATATATTGGCTTAAATCAAATTTCAAGGCTGAGAAAATTATAGTGCTGAAAGGCAAAATGCTGCTGCTAATTTTGTGTCTTTGTTACAAAGTCTTCTGACTACATGTAAGTAGCTATGAGGGATTTCCCCATATGGAAGCAAAATATTCTATTGTATTTGACCATTAAGTGTAGTGTATCTATTTGAGGAATGCTATGAGAAGGGAAATGGTGACCAACACATGTCCCTCTTTGACCAGGGTTCTCAGGACTGTGCATGCCTGACACAAAAACCATACTCTGTGTCCATAAGACTGACTCTCGTTTATGTGGCAAATAAAGCATAGCAGTGAATATCAGAAAAATAGCTTATAAAATGACTAAATCTTTCCCTTATAACTAGTGACATTCAGATTGAATTAGTTTTAGAATTTTACCAAACCAAAGCTATATGAAAATGCAAGCCATGTTTTATGACGCACATGATTTTTCATTTCTCATAGAATTGTAATGTTCTTCAGATTCTTGCAGTGATTAGTGAATGAAAGAATTAGAAAACAGTAAAATCAGTTAGTTACTTAGTGTTCTAAATCAGAACATGTTTAAATTGCAGTTCTATTTTTATAACAAAAGTATAAGACTGTGATTTTTTTTCCTTTTATAAACCTTATAGAGATGTCAAAGTACTTTTAACATAACTTCAAGAAATAATTTAAAATCAAGACTTATTCAACTATATTTTACTCAGAAAAATGAAACAGTGATTATAGAGTTGATAAATATATATTTTAAATAATTTTGAATATAAAATGATATTTTAGCTTCTTCAAAAAGATAATCTAGAACCGAAATGTTTAAAAACTATCCAAAACTAAAATGTCTGACTTGTGACAGCTTAGATACAGGACAACTTAAGATGTAACAGGTTTCTTCCATCTTCTGAAAGCTAGAATGTTGGTTTTTTTTTTTTCCCTGAAATATTATATACTTTGTTCAAAACTACAAAATGCTTTAATACTCTAAACTTAAAAAAGTTCACAGATTAACATCATAAATATCTGGGTATTCACAAGCTGATTTGTCATATTTACTTCAGATAATTCCTTTTTAAAGAGATGAAACAATGCAGGTGGGACTAAAGTTCTCTCTGTAACATTATCTGTTTCATTCCTTCTCTTCCTGCCTCGACAATGGTTACCATTAGCCTGAAATAAGTGTTGTCGCTGAATGTATTTTCCAAAACTGGCCGCAGGAGCATTCAACATCTCAGGTGTGCTTCTCAATGTAGCTGTGGAAATCTTGCAATTAAGAGAAGGAGCATATTGCTCCTTCCCCTTAAATCAGAGCAATAGCTGAGACTACTTTGACCAAAGGCAGATTTGATGCTAGGGCAGTTCTGAGCAGTCTTCAACTGGCTTTCACTTTCTGTTTCCTGACTCTTAAGACCAAGCAACCTTGTAAGAAAGTGAAAGCAGCGAAAGTGAAAGTGGCTCAGTCGTGTCCGAGTCTTTGTGACCCTATGGACTATACAGTCCATGGAATTCTCTAGGGCAAAAATACTGGAGTGGGTAGCCTTTCCCTTCTCCATGGGGTCGTCCCAACTCAGGGATCAAACCCAGGTCTTCTGCATTGCAGGCAGATTCTTACCAGCTGAGCCACAATTGAAGCCCGCCATGTAAGAAGTCTGGCACAATTGAGATTGCCATGTTGTGGGAGGCGAAATTCCATGGATAGGTCCTGGAGGACGAGTCACAGGTGAAGAAAAAGACCAAGGACTATTAAGGCACAGAATTTTCTAGTGACTTCAACCCAGCTGCCGTCCTTTGGCAGCTCTGAGAAAACTCCAAGCATAAACAATCTAAATGAGCCCAATGGACTCACAGAGCATGACAAAAAAATAATAAACTATTCAAGTCATTAAGTTTTAGGGTGATTTGTTACACAGCACTAAAAACGCAGAAATGTATGTAATCTTGTACAATGTTTTAATATATGTATCCCAAAATACAGTATTTTCATTTATTTTTTGAAATATACCTAAATGTCATCATGCTTTATATATCTTTTGAAATCTACTCTTCTCAAAATATATTAATTTTCATTATTTATTTATTTTATTGTGAAATGTTACACCTGCTAAAGAATATATATAGTTAAGTGCAAACAATTTTTATATAACAATAGTAATATAATGAACATGCTTATACCTACCGTTTATTACAGTTGATTAAAACTGCAACACTCTTATTAAAGCCAGCTTGTATTGAACTATACCCTTCAGTTCAGTTCAGTTCAGTCGATCAGCCATGTCTGACTCTTTGCGACCCCAAGGACTGCAGCACGTCAGGCCTCCCTGTCCATCATCAACTCCTGGAGTCTACTCAAACTCATGTCCATTTAGTCAGTGATGCCATCCAACCATTCATCCTCTGTCATCCCCTTCTCTTCCCGCCTTCAATTTTTCCCATCATCAGGGTCTTTTCAAATGAGTATCAGCTCTTCGCATCAGGTGGCCAAAGTATAGGAGTTTCAACTTCAACATCAGTCCTTCCAATGAATATGTACTCTTACTGATCTACTTATTACCACCCCTCTTCTGCATAGGTAACCGCTACTCATAATACTTTTTTTTATTCTTTTAATTTTACTTAATATGTGCTAATATGTAAAGCAAATATTTTTATTCTTCTAATATTTTATATAGAAGAATTTGAATTGTGAGCTATATGTATATATACTTAAGTAACTTGCTTTTTCTCCCCTTTGTTGTTGTTGTTCACTTGCTAAGTCATGTCCTGCTCTTTGAGATCTCACAGACTGCAGCATGCCAGCTTTCTCTGTCCTTCATTGTTTCCCAGAGTTTGCTCAAATTCATGTCCATTGAATTGGTGATGCTTTCTAACCATTTCATCCTCTGCTGCCCCCTTCTCCTTTTGCTTACAATCTTTCCCATCAGGGTCAGCTCCAGTGAGTTGGCTCTTCTTCATACCAGGTGGCCAAAGTATTGAAACTTCAGCTTCAGCATCAGTCCTTCCAAAGAATATTCAGAGTTGATTTCCTTTAGGATTGACTGGCTTGATCTCCTTGCAGTCCAAAGGACTCTCAGTCTTCTCCAAAGACTCTCAAAGTCTTATGACATGCTCAAATAAAAGACAATGTTTGGAAAGAGAGTAATCTTTCTTCAAAGAAAGATTTTTATTATGTATATTTAAAAAATACTATACAAGGTATTAAAAAAATTCCCAAAACTAACAGTATTTTTTCAACACAGGTCAACATACAAAAATATTTATTTTTATGTGTCAGCAACAAACACTTGGAAAAAGACATAAGCAATGCCATTTTAATAAGATCAGAAAATACATAAATTCAAAGAATGAAATCCAAGATCTCTATCGTGAAAATTGCAATTTTTTTTCCTGAGCAAAATTAGAGTCCCAAAATGCTTAGAAATAAATAAAATTGTTTAAATATCTATACACTGAAAACTGAAAAATTTCCAAGATAAATGAAAGACAGTCTTAAGATGAAACATTCTTGTCATGGATTTTTAAAGTTATCAAGTATTTCCATAAGATCTTTAAATCGAACACAATCGTAATAAAAGCCTCAAATAATTTTTTAACAACAGTAGGTTAAAACTGACACAGATTGCTCAATTTTAGCTGGAATGAAAACAACTTGAAGGGAGGAAACTTTAATGACTTACTGAAAATAACAGGAACCAATAGAGTATGGTATTGGAATAGAGAGACAAAATAGTGGAAGAATAGAATTAATAAATAAACAAGCACAAATACAGTCATCTGATTTTTCCCAAGTATTGACTCAATGCAATTATGAAAATAATGCATTTTTCAAGAAATATTGCTTGAAAAAATACTCTCATCTATCCATATATTTATCATTGTATTGTTTGCTACACTTTTCTTCTTCAACTTTTTATCTTACATATTGAATTATCTTTCTTTAGGCCAAAGGAACTAACTTGGTATTTCATTTATTGCTTGTTAATTTCTGAAAAAAATATTTTTTCGCTCTTTTCTGAAATTTTTATTTCCATTTTGTTTGCTGTGTATGAAATCATGAACTGAAAATGTTATTTGTCTTTTTGCTTCTCTTGTTTCCGGTGAGAAGTTAACTGTTAGTTTTATTGCTTTTCCTTTAAAAGCATTATGTCTTTTTATCCTCATTAACTTTGGTTTTCAGAAACTTTCTTGTGATGTTTCTATGTTAAATTTCTTTTTAAATTTTTCATTCTTAGGGATCTTAGGGCTTCTTTAATTCATGGTTTCTTGTACTTTATGGATTTTTAAAAGAAATGTCTAAGCCATTATCTCCTCTATTTGGAAATATAGTTGTTGCAATAACTTGAGTCCTAGGAATCATTTATTTCAGAAAGGATTTTTTTTTTTTAATCACAGTACTTGTTGGCACTAGCAATCTAGAATCACTTTAACCTGAATTCAGAAAGTCAGATTTTTTGAGTTAGAAATGTATTTGCCCAAAATTGGACAGCTCCTGAGCTATGTTTAGTTTATCTTTACTTCAAGCATATAAGCCCTTCAGATAGGAAGAGGGTCATGTTTTTGGCTTTGCAGGTAACTAGATCCCAGCTTTATTTCCAAGACCTGAGTCTTTCAAATATACTGCTCAAAGCTATACCAAACATTCCCAGGGAGTAGCATTTCAAAATGCAGTCTTCATTCTCAGAATTTCAGAACCTCTCCCTAGGCTTCATTATTTACTTTTTTATTTGTATTCTGCCTGAAAGATAATTTTTAAAAAGTATTTTGCCCTGTTATGGTGGCTTCCCTCAATAATACTTAATAGTCAAATTATGTTAATTTATTATTGCTGGAAGTAGAAGATCTAGGGTACTGCCTTTCCAAGTATCACATTTCCTTCATTATTTCTATTGTTCCTCACTGAAACTTTTATTAGACAAATGCTGCAACTTTTGTCTTCAAAATTTTGTAATCTTACTTTCATATGATCAATCTTTTTATTTCTTTTCTCTCTCTTTTGGGCAATTTTCTGAGCTGCCATCGTCTAGTTATCCAGTTAGAAGTTATCTACTTTTGAGTCCACTTAAAATCTACTTTTATTTGTTACATTAGCTTTTATACTTAAGATGTTATATTCATAAAATTTTCAAATATCCTTCCCCGACTCGCCCCAGTATTCTTGTTCATTGTGGTTTCCCTTATATCTCTTACAACACTTTAAATGTACCATAGACAAGTTTGTAATTTCTAGTTCTTAATGTCCCAGTTTTCTTATTGATTGTGCTGGGTGATTTTCTCTCATCCTGATTTCCACATTTTTTTTGAAATGTTTGTTGAAAACTCCCCTTTGGGGAGAGTTTGATTTTATATTTCAGGAATCTCATGCATTTGTGGTATTGAAGTGGCCTTATTTTAATTTTTTTCTGCTGGAAACTAAACCAATTTTTCTTGGGTCCTAAACCTTTTTATTTTTTGGTCACTTCATTTATCTTAAGAGTCTCATATCTTCAGGAAAATTTAACTTCATACGTGCATAGCACATATGCTTGAGGTCCTAATTTCTCACAGAAGATTGTGTTTCTTCTCCTTCTTCTTTCTACCAGAGGTCCCAGAAAAAGCAAACTTTTTTTTTTTTTTTTAATGCTTTAGGCACTTTTCATGGCTGCATAGCCTTTTTTGGCCCCAGGTTGATGCGGTTTTCTCAATTCCAATTCTGAATTTGACCAAGTCCAAGGTTATGTATTATTTCTCTGTGTTATTGTTAAAATACTAGATTCTATTTTCTGAGACTCTTTTTCAGATCTGATACCAACGTTAGTATTAAGTCTCTTTCACCAGTGTGAATTTTAGTTCCTGCTTTATTCTGGTTATAGGAGGTTATCTTTGTATTACCTGACTCTGTATTACTATTTTATAAGCATCACGTTTTCTCAAGAATTTTATTTTTTAAAAATGAGAAGGAGTTCTATGACAGTTCAGTCATTCATGTTACTGGAATCTAGAATTGATCAATAGGTACCATTTTGTCAACATATTAGTACAAAAAAAGAAAAACAACTAGAGTAGAATATTAAGAAAGTAGGTTTCTGATCAAGGTGGCAATATTAAGAAATAACTAACACGTGGGAAAATCCTTTGAGCTATTAATGCATTTTATCAGGATCAAAGAATCATTTGATGTCAGATAAACCTTAGAACAGAATTCCAGTTCTATTTGTTAGCTCTGAAGTCCTAGAAAGGTTTTCAAAATTTCTGAGCCATGAGTCCTTACAATATTAAATTCAAATATATAAAATGTGTATAGAATTGCTACATAAAGATAATATGGGTATAGAATACATTATTTGAAAATATACAATATATGAAAATATATAGAATATATATTGGGAATATAGAAGTGTGATTATAAATAGCATGGTACATTGAGTCAGTGATATAATCCAACCATTTCATCCTCTGCCTCCTCCATCTCCTCCTGCCTTCAATCTTTCCCAGCATTAGGGTTTTTTTCCAATGAATCAGCCCTTCCTGTCAGCTAGCCAAAGTATTGGAGCTTTAGCTTCAGTATCAGTCCTTCCAAAGAATTTTCAGTGTTGATTTCCTTTAGGATCGACTGGTTTGATCTCCTTGCAATCCAAGGGACTCTCGATAGTCTTCTACAGCACCACAATTGAAAGCATCAATTCTTCAGTGCTCAGTCTACTTTACAGTCCAACTCTCAATCTGTACGTTACTACTGGAAAAATCATAGCTTTAAATATACAGACCTTTGTCGCAATGTGATGTCTCTAGTTTTTACTACGCTAACTAGTTTTGCCATAGCTTTCCTTGCAAGGAGCAAGTGTCTCTTAATTTCATGGCTCCAGGCAGTGTCTGCCATGATTATGAAGTCCAAGAAAATAAAATCTACCATGGTTTCCATTTTTTCCCCCATCTATTTGCCATGAAGTGGTGGGACCGGATGCCATGATCTTAGTTTTTTGAATGTTGAGTTTTAAGCCAACTTTTTCACTCTCCTCTTTCACTTTCATTAAGAGGCACTTTAGTTCTTCTTCAATATCTGCTGTTAGGGAGGTATCATCTGTTTATCTGAGTTTTGATATTTCTCCTGGCAATCTTGATTCCAGCCTGTGATTCATCCAGCCTGGCATTTTGCTTGATGTACTCTGCTTATCAGTTAAAAAAACAGGGTGACAGTATACAGCCTTATCATACTGTACAGAGTTATTGTACATAATATACAGACTTGGGTTACTGTGATGTTGAATGATTTGCCTTGGAAACAAACTGAGATCTTTCTGTTGTTTTTGAGTTTATACCCAAGTACTGCATATTGGACTCCTGTTGACTATGAAAGCTACTCCATTTTTCTAAGGGATTCTTGTCCACAGTACTAGGTATAATGATACTCTGAACTAAATTCACCCATTCCCATCCATTTTGGTTCACTGATTCCTAAAATGTTGATGTTCATTCTTGCCATCTGTTGTTTGACTACTTCCAATTTACCTTGATTCATGGACCTTACATTCCAGGTTCCTATGAAATATTTTTCTTAACAGCATTGGGCTTTACTTTCGCCAGCAGACAGACACATTGACAATTTGGCATTGTTTCTGCTTTGGCTCAGCCTCTTCATTCTTCCTGGAGCTATTTCTCTGTTCTTCCCCCTTAGCTTATTGAATACCTACCGACCTGGTGGCTTATATTCCAGTGTTATATCTTTATGCCTTTTCATGCTGTTCATGGTGTTATCAAGCAAGAAAACTGAAGTGGCTTGTTATTCCCTTCTCCAGTGGACCACGTTTGTCAGAACTGTCCACCATGACCCATCTGTCTAGTTTCATTGAGTTTCAAGACCACAGTGATCCTTGTGATCATTTTGGTTAGTTTTCTGTGATTATGTTTTTTGTTCTGAAGGTCAAGATAATGTACTCTGCATAAAAGTTATAAATATAGGCTATTTCTATACAGGATAACAATATGAAGCCTTATCAAACTCTTTCCCAATTTTGAACTGGTCAGTTATTCTATGTCCAGTTCTAACTGTTGCTTCTTGACCCACACACAAATTTCTCAGGAGACAGGTAAAGCAGTATGGTACTCCATCTCTTTAAGAATTTTCCACAGTGTTTTGTAGTCCACACATTTAAGGACTTTAGCATAGGCAATGAAGCAGAAGTAGATGTTTTTCTGAACCCCCTTGCCTTCTCCATGACCCAATGAATGTTGACAATTATTTGATCTCTGGTTCCACTGCCTCTTCAAAACTCAGCTTGTACATCTGGAAGTTCTTAGTTCACATACTACTGAAGCCTACCTTGAAGAATTTTGAGCATAATCTTGCTAGCATGTGAAATGAGTGCAATTGTTCAGTAGCTGGAACATTTTTGCCATTGCCCATCTTTGGGATTGGAATGAAAACTGACATTTTCCCGTCATGTGACCACTATTGAGTTTTTCCAAATTTGCTGGTATATTGAGTACAGCACTTTAACAGCATCATTTTTAAGGATTTTAAATAGCTCAGCTGAAATTCCACCACCTCCACTAGCTTTGTTTGTAGTAATACTTCCTAACACCCATTTGTCTTCACACTCCAGGATATATGGCTCTAGGTGATTAAGCGCACCATCATGGTTATCCATGTCATTAAGACCTTTTTTCATATAGTTCTTCTGTGTATTCTTGCCACTTCTTCTTAATCTCTTTTGCTTCTCTCAGGTCCTTGTCTTTTCTGTCTTTTATTGTGCCCATCCTTACATGAAATGCTATCTTTGTCTCTTCAATTTTCTTGAAGAGTCTCTAGTTCTTCCTATTCTATTGTTTTCCTCTACTTCTTTGCTTTGGTCATTTAAGAATGCCTTCTTATCTCTGCGTGCTCTTCTCTGGAATTTTACATTCAGTGGATATATCTTTCCTTTTCTGTTTTGTTTTTCACTTCTCTTCTTTTCTCAGTTGTTTTTAAGTCCTCTTCCAATAACCATTTTGCCTTGTTGCATTTCCTGGGAATGGCTTTGGCCACCACTTACTGTACAATATTATGAACCTCTGTCCATAGTTTCCAGGTACTTTGTCTACTAGATTTAATCCCTTAAACCTGTTAGTTACATCCACTGTATAATCTTAAGGCATTAGATTTAGGTCATGCCTGAATGGCGTAGTGGTTTTCCCTACTTTCTTCAATTAAGCTTGAATTTTGTAATAAGAAGTTGATCTGAGCCACAGTCAGATCCAGGTCTTGTTTTTGCTGACTGTATAGAGCTTCTATATCTTTGGCTACAAAGAATACAATCAGTCTGATTTTGGTATTTAGCAATGTCCATGTGTAGAATCAACTGTTGTGTTTATAACACTCACAAAAATATTATCCAAAAATCCAAATCATATGCATTGATCCAAAATAACACTTTGCTTTAGAGATATTTATTTTTAAATTTTAAATGTTAACAAATATTGTATACAAATCTTTATATTCATTATATTATTACTTTGATTGTTATATTTGCTCTTAATTTTATATGTATAGTATAAGAACATTCTTTTCATAAAGGGAAATCAGATTTCCTATATAAATTAACACATGAATTTAAACTTATTTCAAATGAGTTCTGGTGTGATAGTAATAGCATATCAAAAATATAATACTTTATGGTTTAAAATAATATTGTCATTAGAATCATTCACAGGTAACTTTAAAGTGATATAATAATACATTTTTGAGGGCAGAAAGGATTACTGAGTGCATTTAGAATTTCCCAGGCTCAACTCTCTTATTGCTTTGAATATCACATTCACATTTTGTTCATGTGGTTTTCTCCTAGATATGCTAGAGTTTTTTAAGAATAGTCATGTCATATTCTCTATCTTTAAATTCAAGAATGTCTAACATAGTGTGTGGCACAGAGTAAATGCTCAATAAATGTGTGTGTGTGTGGTTTTTTTTTTTTTTTTTTTTTTTTTTTTTTTTTTTTTTTTTTTTGGTAGAAGGAAATTACTATAAAGACGTAAAGGCTCCAAAAGTGTTTTAATGCTAAATAGAAGTTATTCAAGGGAGCATTGGGTCATGTTTGTGGAAGAGTTGCTGGATGCTTAGGGATTATTCAGGGATGCATATTTTGTTGATGTGACTGGAATGTAACAAGCCAGGCAGTAAGGCTTGTGATATGTGAGGTTGAAAATATAAAACAAAGAGTTTCTATAGCATAATAAAGATGATACACTTCATCTTATAAGATATAGGGAACAACCACAAAAGCATTTTAGGCAAGATAATTGTAAAAAAAAGTTGTTTTTGAGATAGATAAATCTGGTAGCTCATTGAGAATGCTTTGGAAGAAAACAGAACTAGGAGCAAGAGAAGCAAAGCATTGTGATATAAATTAAGAAACATAAATAAAATAGCATTAAATAAAGAGGGCATGAGATAAGCATTAATGATAGGTATGGAGATAATGGGAAGATTTAAAGATAATATTAGATGTAGAATTATGTGTGACTGACAAATAACACGAAAACTGCAAGAGTAATTGTTAGAGGTGGTGTTACTTGTATTTGAATCCTCATTGTAAAATTATCTAACTCTGTGAATGATACTTGACAAGTTTACTAATCTCCCCAAAATTTATTCACTTCACCTATAATTACAGTGCCACCTCATGAGATTGTTGTGAAGAGTTAAGTGAAATAACATATGCAGAGCATTTAGCATGGCATCTGGCACATTCTGAGCATTTTTGTGGGATGGACATTTTTTTGTGAGATAGGCATTTTTTTGTGGGAAAGACAGATATCTGAGTCTGCTTATTTCTGTTTCATATTGACTTTTCTATTTAAAGTTTACCTATTGTCAGTCTTTCTCAAGGGATTGTAGCATTTGAAGAAATGAAGAGTCTGACAAAGTAATGCAGCCACTTTTTTTCCAAAGGCAAATCAAGCAATGGCCCAGAGATTAATATACTGACCATGACAGAATTTCTAATATGGAATGTTGTCAGAATTTTTTTAAATGTGCTTATGTAATTAGAGAAGGAATTAGGAAGAATAACCTAGTGAGAAAATTTTATGTTTGTTTGCCTAGGTCTCTTCTGTCTAGAAGGGCTTCCCAGGTGGCTCCGTAGTAAAGAATCCACCTGCGAATGCTGGAGACAAACAGAAGACACATATTTGATCCCTGGGTCAAGAAAATGCCCTTTAGGATGAAATAGCAATCCATTCCATTATTTTTGCTGGGATAATCCTGTAGACAGAGGAGCCTGGCAGACTACAGTCCATGGGGTCTCAAAGAAGCAGACATGACTGTGTGACTAAGCATGCACATGTGCTTCTGTCTAGATCAGTATCTTCTATATCTACACTAAATACCCTGTTTTTAAAACTACACACTCAATGGGTCTCGTATACTTCCTGTGATGGGAAAAAAAAAAGAAAAGTTTGGAAGGATGACTTCTCCAAATATATCATAGACTACTTTATATTAGAACATAGTTGATTAACAGTGTGCTATTTTCAGATGTACTGCAAAGTGATACAGTTATATATATATATATATATTTACATCTTTCTTTTTCAAATTATTTTCCTATTTAGGCTATCACAGACAATTGAACTACATAATAAATGTGTTTTTTTAATTAAATATTTTTTGAAAATAATATTTAGCCAAATGGAGCTCTATCAACACTTTTTCCTTTCAGTCTACAGCTTAATAGCAGTCTGTGTACTATGTACACCCAAATTTTATAATCAGCCCAGTCCTTTCTCAAGTGTTAAGTATTGGATATTCAACTTCTTACTTTCAAACTTTACTCAGATATTTAATATACACCTCAATTGATCTCTTGGGCTTTCCTCAAAACCTGCCCTCTTATAGACACCTCAGTCTTAACTGATGACCGCTGTATCCTTTCAGTTAGTAAGACTGTATTTAATTATTCCTCATCCTCTACACCCCACTCTAGTACTCTTGCCTGGGAAATCCCATGGATGGTGGAGCCTGGTAGGCTGCAGTCCATGGGTCGCTAAGTGTCGGACACAACTAAGCGATTTCCCTTTTGCTTTCATGCATTGGAGAAGGCAATGGCAACCCACTCCAGTGTTCTTGCCTGGAGAATCCCAGGGACGGGGGAGCCTGGTGGGCTTCTGTCTATGGGGTCTCACAGAGTCGGACATGACTGAAGAGACTTAGCAGCAGCAGCAGCAGCATCCCCTACATCCACTAGATCAGGAAATCTTGTTGGCTTTACCTCAGAAGATAGCTAGAATTGGATCCTTTTTCACATTCTTAGCTACAACTTTATCCAAATTATCATTTCTCATCTGATTACTGCAGTAGCTTCCTAACCTTTCTCAGTTTCACCTTTCCTCCCCACCTTTCAAAGCAGTTTATCAACACAGTAATTGAATTAGTTTTTTGTTGCTCTTATAACAGGTTTCCATAGACTTAGTGGTATAAAATAATGAATTGTTATTTTATAGTTCTATAGATCAGAAGCCTAGTAAAGTCCTCTTTACAAAAATCCAGGTGTTGATAGACTCTTCCTTTCTGGGGACACTAGTGGAGAATATGTCTACTGTTTATTCCAGCCATTGGACGAATTCAGTTCCTTGTGGTTTGGGGGCCAAGGTCTCCATTATCTTTCTGGCTATAACTTGAGAGCAATTCCTAGTTTCTTGAGGCTACCACATTCTTTAGTTGATAGCTCCCTTTCATCATCTTCAAACCTACCAATGGCAAATAGAGTCCTTTTCACGTTGCATCTCTGATCCAGCCTTCTACCTTCCTCTTCTATTTCCAAATTTCTTCACTTTGGTGATCAAATTGGATCCACTTAATCACATCTGTAAATTCCCTTTTGCCATATAAGGTACCATTTGTACATTCCAGGTATTAAGATGTAGACATCTCTGAGCAGCCATTATTTTACCTTTCACAGTATCTAAAGTGATTCATTAGCTTATATCACTTCTCTGTTCAAAGCCTTCCAATGATTTTGCATTTCGTTCATACTAATAGCCAAATCCTCTATAACAAAGTCCTCCATGAGAGAACCTCCCTAAGCCTCATCTTCTGTTATTTTTTGCTTCTCCTTTACTCAATCCAACCACATCAACCTACTTCCAGTGCCTTGTATACAAAAATGCTCCCTTATTAAGACCTTCACACTGGTTCTTCCTCTGCTTGAAACATTCTCCCCACTGCCTGTATCTGTGTAGTGAATTCCCAACTTCACGTTTTACTCAAATGCCATTTTCTGAATTAGACCACCTTGAATATCTCATTAAAATGGCAAACATAACCTAGTCCTAATTTAGATACTCATATTATTTTCTTGTTGTTTCTATTTTCCAAATTACTTGTCACCTTCAAGCATACTATTTAATTTACTTATTTAGTATGTTTACTCTTTTTCTGACCCCACCCAATAACATATGCTCCATGAAGACAGGGATGATTGTTTTATCCACAGACATTTACAATTATTTAGTGCCAGGTTTGGAGCTGATCTTGAATAAATACATTAAAATGACCCAATATTAGTTGGAGGCTAATTACTTTACACTATTGTAGTGGTTTTTGCCATACATTGACATGAATCAGCCATGGATTTACATGTGGTCCCGATCCCGATCCCCCCTCCCGCCTTCCTCTCCATCCCATCCCATCGTTTCACTCAGATCATTAATAGAAAATACATGTCATGGCTAAAAAGAGAAAGAATATATAGAAAATACTTGATTGCAAGATAGGGGAACTGTTTAAAAGTTTGTTGGGGTGGGTAAGAGGAGAGAAAATTGGAAGAAGGTACAAACGTCCAGTTATAAAAACAAATTAAGTGCTAGGAATGTCACGGGTAACATGACATCTATAACTAACACTGCTATATGGTATTTAGAAAAGTTAAGAGAGTAAATCCTAAGAGTTCTCATCACAAGGAGTGTTTTTTTTTTTTTTTTTTTACTTTATTTTTTTCTTTTTTCTTTTTATTGTGTCTATATGAGAAGATGGATGTTAGCTGAATCTAGTGTGGTGATTATTTCACAGTATATACAAGTCAAACCATCAGGTTCTATGCCTTAAGCTGATACAGAGATGTATATCAATTATTTCTCAATAAAAACTGGAAAAAAATAAAAATAAAATAAAATGACCCAATAAATGAATGACAACATATAATTTTAGCAATTTATATGCTAGTAGTTGTATTTGAGTTTTTCTTATTGCTTGTCCAACTATATACATAATCAGCTACCTGTGCTGCTTATACAACATTGAAATTCAATATCTTATTACTCATTTAGGGGAAATCATGAAAATATGATACAAATGTAGATTTTCAAGTTGAGTTATTCTTATAAACTTGAGGAAATTGTATGTATTTTGCATTTCTTATCACCTTTATAGAGAATAAATTTGGTACTCTATGTAATGGGTTTTACAGAATAAATTTTAAATTTTCACTACTAGTAAGGAGAAGGGAAAACTTACTCTAAAATCTGTGTTTTTGCTTTTTTTTCTTTTCCTTCTACCTAGTACAGTGATTTTTGAATTATCAACCTGAATCATTGTCAACTCTATATTTTAACTTCCATTGTTTTCTCATTTAATTGCATTGTATAATGTTGGCCTTAATATATGGTATGGCTAAGATTAACTTTATTATATTTTAAAGTCAATGAAAGTAGAAAATTAACATAGTTTTTGCAAAAAATATTAACTTCCTATTTATATGAAACACTTAAAACTTCGAAAAGATGACTATGTGCATTTTCAAAGTGACTTCATACTTGAAGAAATCAGTCAGTCATAGTAACATGACAATGGAAAATTTGTTGATATATTTTAAAATATATATTCAATTAGCACCTAATGAATTGCCATTTACAATGGCTGCTAATGGAGTTAACTTAAAACAGTAACTTCTAACATCATTAAAAGGTATATTTATTATACATTATATAGTATGAAACAACTTCAGTGATATATATACATATATATTTGGACCTTAAGCTGTTAAACAGAATTACACCCAAGAAATGTAAAAGGCCATGAGATAATGAAAGAAAGAAAAAAGAACAAAACAAAAGCAACTATCATTCACTTTTCAAGAAATTTGTGGGACAAAATATACTTTCAGGAGTTACATCAAAATAGACATATTTGTCATACTTATGGCCCAAGACTCTGAAATTCATGGTTATATTGATAATGAATGAAACTATTGCTAAATTAAGTAATTTAGCAATTTTAATGGGAATGTGGAAAAAAGGTTGATTAGAAATGTACAGGAAGAAAGGACAGAAGTCTCACCAAATTCTTTAAAAGGAAGAAAAAATGTTAAGACTTCCTGAAATGAGAATTATCTAAAATACCCTAAAAATGGAAGAATGAATTAGCTTTGCTTTGGCCTATCATGTTAAGATTTCATTTTTTATTTGTTTCTGTTTCTATAAAAATGTCATTTTAGATTTAATTCTACTTGCTCAAAGAATACAGATTACTAATATACTACTAAATTGTGCCTTGGTAAATAAATGTACCTTAGCTTCTTATCTTACCTTAGAGCAAAACCAAATTAATAAAATAATTTAAAGTTAAAAATCATCCTAACTATGAAGTCAGCTCCTTGACTTTGTAAATTCTAAGGTAGAGAAAAAATGTTGGCTTTATAATATTTGTCAGAATTATTCTTTAATAGAAATTGGTTAAAATAATATATTAGAATATAGTTGTCAATTTGAGAAGTATATGAAAAAAAATCTTTTTTTTTTTTTTTTTGGCCATGTCATGTAGCTTATGGGATCTGATTAACAATCAGGGATTGAACACTGGCTCTTGGCAGCAAAAGTGGAGAGTCCTAGCCACTAGTTCACCAGGGAATTCCCCCAAATTCTATTATCTTGTTGTCTCTTGGAATTCATGGGCTATTTGGCTCTAGAGAGGGTTGCTGTTTTCAAAAGTTGTCACATTGCTCATGATCTCTGGAAAATATGCTGCCCTACAATGGGATAATTATGACTGTCATCTTTTTCCTCACGGGGATAACTGTGAAATGGAAACAGTTCAAGGAAAGGGTAGAATTCCAAGAGTAGAACTTATTCAGTTCAGTTCAGTTCAGTTGCTCAGTCATGTCCGACTCTTTGTGACCCCATGAATCACAGCACGCCAGGCATCCCTGTCCATCACCAGCTCCTGGAGTTTACTCAAACTCATGCCCATCAAGTCGGTGATGCCATCCAGCCATCTCATCCTCTGTCATCCCCTTCTCCTCCTGCCCCCAGTCCCTCCCAGCATCAGGGTCTTTTCCAATGAGTCAGCTCTTCGCATGAGGTGGCCAAAGTATTGGAGCTTCAGCTTCAGCATCAGTCCGTCCAATGAACACCCAGGACTGATCTCCTTTAGGATGGACTGGTTGGATCTCCTTGCAGTCCAAGGGACTCTCAAGAGTCTTCTCCAACCCCACAGTTCAAAAGCATCAATTCTTCAGTGCTCAGCTTTCTTCACAGTCCAACTCTCACATCCATACATGACCACTGGAAAAACCATAGCCTTGACCAGACTTATTATTAATAGGTAATAAAATTTGATGACTTTATTACCCATTATTCATGGTGTTGGAGAAGACTCTTGAGAGTCGCTTGGACTGCAAGGAGATCCAACCAGTCCATCCTAAAGGAGATCAGTCCTGGGTGTTCATTGGACGGACTGATGCTGAAGCTGAAGCTCCAATACTTTGGCCACCTCATGCGAAGAGCTGACTCATTGGAAAAGACCCTGATGCTTGGAGGGATTGGGGGCTAAAGGAGAAGGGTACGACAGAGGATGAGATGGTTGGTTGGCATCACCGACTCAATGGGTATGAGTTTGAGTAAACTCCGGGTGCTGGTGATGGACAGGGATGCCTGTCATGCTGCGATTCATGGGGTCGCAAAGAGTCGGACACGACTGAGGGACTGAACTGAACTGAACTGGAATCAATCTAAACATCCATCAAGAGATGGATGGATAAAGAAGATTAGATGCATATATAATGGAACATTATTCAGTCATAAAAGATGAAATAGCTCCATTTGCAGCAATATGAATGTACCTAAAGATTGCCATACTGAGTGAAGTATGTCAGACAGAGAAAGACAAATATCATATGATATCATTTTTGTTGTTCAGTTACTAAGTCTTGTCCCATTTTTTGCGAACTCACAGACTACAGCATACCAGGTTTCCCTATCCTTCACTGCCTCTCAGATTTTGCTCAAATTCATGTCCATTGAGTTGGTGATGCTAGATGGAATCTAAAAAAAAAAAAAAAAAGTACAGATGAACTTATTTACAAAATAGAAATAGTGTCACAGATGTAGATAAGAAACTTATGATTGTCAAGGGGGAAAGGTGAGGAGGGATAAATTGGGAGGTTGGGATTGACATATACACACTATGTTATATAAAATATGCATGCATGCTCAGTCACTAAGTTGTGTTTGACTCTGCAACCCCAGGATTTTAGCCCAGCAGGATCCTTTGTCCATGGCATTCCCCACAAGAATACTGGAGTATGTTGCCATCTTCCCAACTCAGAAATGAAATCCTTGTCTCCTGCCTCTCCTGCATTAGCAGACAGATTCCTTACCACTGAGACACCTGAGAAGGCTCATATATAAAATAGATAACTAATAGGGATCTACTGTATAGCACAGGAAACTCTACTCACTTTTTTGTGTTTTTTTTTTTTTTTGGAGGCTAATTACTTTACAATATTGTATTGGTTTTGCCATTGATTGACATGAATCTGCCACAAGTGTACATGTGTTCCCAATCCTGAATCCCACTGCCACCTCCCTCTCCATCCCATCCCTCTGTGTCATCCCAGTGCACCAGCCCTGAGCACCCTGTCTAATGCATCGAACCTGGACTGTTGATCCTTTTTACATATGATAATATACATGTTTCAATGCCATTGTCCCAAACCATCCCACCCTCGCCCTCTCCCACAGAGTCCAAAAAACTGTTCTATATACCTGTGTCTCTTTTGCTGTCTCACATACAGGGTTATCGTTAGCATCTTTCTAAATTTCATATATGTGCGTTAGTATACTGTATTGGTGTTTTTCTTTCTGGCTTTCTTCACTCTGTATAAGGGGCTCCAGTTTCATCCATTTCACTAGAACTGATTCAAATGTATTCTTTTTAATGGCTCAGTAATATTCCATTGTGCGTATGTACCACAGCTTTCTTATCCATTCATCTGCTGATGGACATCTAGGTTGCTTCCATGTCCTGGTTATTATAAACAGTGCTGTGATGAACATTGGGGTACATGTGTCTCTTTCAATTCTGGTTTCCTTGGTGTGTATGTCCAGCAGCGGGATTGCTGGGTCATATGGCAGTTCTATTTCTAATTTTTTTAGGAATCTCCACACTGTTTTCCATAGTGGCTACACTAGTTTGCATTCTCACCAATAGTATAAGAGGGTTCCCTTTTCTCCACACCCTCTCCAGCATTTATTTCTTGTAGACTTTGGATAGCAGCCATTCTGACTGGTGTGAAATGGTACCTCATTGTGGTTTTGATTTGCATTTCTCTAATAATGAGTAATGTTGAGCATCTTATCATGTGTTTGTTAGCCATCTGTATGTCTTCTTTGGAGAAATGTCTGTTTAGTTCTTTGGCCTATTTTTTTATTGGGTCGTTTATTTTTCTGGAATTGAGCTGCAGGAGTTACTTGTGTATTTTAGAGATTAATTATTTGTTAGTTGCTTTGTTTGCTATTATTTTATTCCATTCTTAAGGCTGTCTTTTCATCTTGCTTATATTTTCCTTTGTTGTGAAAAAGCTTTTAATTTTAATTAAGTCCCATTTTTTTTCCCATTTGTTTATTTTTGCTTTTATTTCCAATATTCTATGAGGTGGGTCATAGAGGATCCTGTTATGATTTATGTTGGAGAGTGTTTTGCCTATGTTTTCCCCTAGGGGTTTTATGGTTTCTGGCCTTATGTTTAGATCTTTAATCCATTTTGAGTTTATTTTTCGTGTATGGTGTTAGAAAGTGTTCTAGTTTCTTTCTTTCTTTCTTTCTTTTTTTTTCTACAAGTCGTTGACCAGTTTTCCCAGCACCACTTGTTAAAGAGATTGTCTTTTCTCCATTGTATATTCTTGCCTCCTTTGTCGAAGATAAGGTGTCCATAGGTGCGTGAATTTATCTCTGGGCTTTCTCTTTTGTTCCATTGATCTATGTTTCTGCCTTTGTGCCAGTACCATACTGTCTTGATGAATATTGCTCCATAGTATAGCCTGTAGTATAGTCTGAAATCAGGCAGGGTGATTCCTACAGGTCATTATTCTTTCTCAATATTGTTTTGGTTATTTGAGGTTTTTTGTATTTCCATGCAAATTGTGAAATTATTTGTTCTAGTTCTCTGAAAAATACCGTTGGTAGCTTGATAGGAATTGCATTTTATCTATAGATTGTTTTGGGTAATATACTCATTTTCACTATATTGATTCTCCTGATCCATGGACACAGTATATTTCTCCATATATTTCTGTCCTCTTTGATTTCTTTCACCAGCGGCTTATAGTTTTATATATATATATATCAGTCTTTCATTTCTTTAGGTAGATACAGTCGTAAGTATTTTATTCTTTTTGTTGCAATGGTGAATGGAATTGTTTCCTTAATTTCTCTTTCTGTTTTCTCATTGTTAACGTATAAGAATGCAAGGGATTTATGTGTGTTGATTTTATATCCTGCAACTTTACTATATTCATTAATTAGCTCTTGTAATTTTCTGGTGGAGTCTTTAGGGTTTTCTATGTAGGGGATCATTTCATCTGCAGTGAGAGTTTCACTTCTTCTTTTCCAATCTGGATTGCTTTTATTTCTTTTTCTGCTCTGATTGCTGTGGCCAAAACTTCCAAAACTATGTTGAATAGTAGTGGTGAGAGTAGGCATCCTTGTCTTGTTCCTTAAGTTAGGGGAAATGCTTTCAATTTTTCACCATTGAGGATAGTATTTGCTGAGGGTTTGTCATATATAGCTTTTATTATATTAAGGTATGTTGCTTCTATTCTTGCTTTTTGCAGGGTTTTTTAAAATCATAAATGGATGTTGAATTTTGTCAAAGGCTTTCTCTGCATCTATTGAGGTAATCATATGTTTTTTATTTTTCAATTTGTTAATATCATGTAATACATTGATTGATTTGCAGATATTGAAGAATCCTTGCTTCTCTGGGATAAAGCCCACTTGGTCATAATGTGTGATCTTTTTAATATGTTGTTGGATTCTGTTTGCTAGGATTTTGTTAAGGATTTTTGCATCTATGTTCATCAGTGATATTGGCCTGTAGTTTTCTTTTTTTTGTGTGGCATCTTTGTCAGGTTTTGGTATTAGGGTGATGATGGCCTCATAGAATGAGTTTGGAAGTTTACCTTCCTCTGCAATTTTCTGGAAGAATTTGAGAGGATAGGTGTTAGCTCTTCTCTAAATTTCTGGTAGAATTCAGCTGTGAAGCCATCTGGTCTTGGGCTTTTGTTTGTTAGAAGATTTCTGATTACAGTTTCAATTTCCATGCTTGTGATGGGTCTGTTAAGATTTTCCATTTCATCCTGGTTCAGTTTTGGAAAGTTGTACTTTTCTAAGAATTTGCTCATTTTTTCCACGTTGTCCATTTTATTGGCATATAGTTGCTGATAGTAGTCTCTTATGATCCTTTGTATTTCTGTGTTGTCTATTGTGATATCTCCATTTTCATGTCTAATTTTGTTGATTTGATTTTTCTTCCTTTGTTTCTTGATGAGTCTGGCTAATGGTTTGTCAATTTTATTTTTCTTCTCAAAGAAAGAACCAGCTTTTGACTTTGTTGATTTTTGCTATGGTCTCTTTTGTTTCTTTTGCATTTATTTCTGCCCTAATATTTAAGATTTCTTTCCTTCTACTAACCCTGGGGTTCTTCATTTCTTCCTTTTCTTGTTACTTTAGGTGTAGAGTTAGATTATTTAGTTGACTTTTTTCTTGTTTCTTGAGGTAAGTGTATTGCTATGAACCTTCCCCTTAGCACTGGTTTTACAGTGTCCCACAGGTTTTAGCTTGTTGTGTTTTCATTTTCATTCATTTCTATGCATATTTTGATTTCATTTTTTATTTCTTCTGTGATTTTTTCATTATTCAGCAGCATGTTGTTCAGTTTCCATATGTTGGAATTTTTAATAATTTTTCTTCTGTAATTGACATCTAATCTTACTGCATTGTGGTCAGAAAAGATGCTTGGAATGATTTCTTTCTTTTTTTTTTTTTTAATTTACCAAGGCTAGATTTACAGCCCAGGATGTGATCTATCCTGGAGAAGGTTCCATGTGCATTTGAGAAAAAGGTGAAATTCATTGTTTTGTGGTGAAATGTCCTATAGATATCAATTAGGTCTAGCTGGTCTATTGTATATCATTGAAAGTTTGTGTTTCCTTGTTAATTTTCTGTTTAGTTGATCTCCAGAGGTGTGAGTATGGTTAAAGTCTCCCACTATTTTTATGTTATTATTAAATTCCCCTTTCATACCTGTTAGCATTTGTCTTACATATTGTGGTGCTCCTATGTTGGGTGCATATAAATTTATATTTGTTATATCTTCTTTTTTGATTGACCCTTTGATCATTATGTAGTGTCCTTCTTTGTCTCTTTTCACAGCCTTTGTTTTAAAGTCTATTTTATATGATATGAGTATTGCTACTCCTACTTTCTTTTGGTCTTTATTTGTGTGGAATATCTTTTTCTAGCCCTTCACTTTCATCTGTATGTGTCCCTTGTTTTGAGGTGGGTGTCTTGTAGAGAACATATATACGGATCTTTTTTTTTTTTTGTATCCTTTCAGCCAGTCTTTGTCTTTTGGTTGAGGTGTTCAACCCTTTTACATTTAAGATAATTATTGATAAGTATGATCCTGTTGTCATTTACTTTATTGCTTTGGGTTAGAGTTTATACACCCTTCCTGTGTTTCCTGTCTAGAGAAAATCCTTTAGCATTTGTTGGAGAGCTGGTTTGGTGGTGCTGAATTCTCTCAGCTTTTGCTTGTCTGTAAAGTTTTTGAATTCTCCTTCATATCTGAATGAGATCCTTGCTGGGTACAGTAATCTGGGTTGTAGGTTATTTTCTTTCATCATTTAAATTATGACCTGCCATTCCTTTCTGGCCTGAAGAGTTTCTATTGAAGGATCAGCTGTTATCCTTATGCGAATGCACTTTTGTGTTATTTGTTGTTTTTCCCTTGCTGCTTTTAGTATTTGTTCTTTGTGTTTGATCTTTGTTAATTTGATTAATATGTGCCTTGGGGTGTTTCACCTTGGATTTATCCTGTTTGGGACTCTCTGGGTTTCTTGGAGTTGGGTGACTATTTCCTTCCCCATTTTAGGGAAGTTTTCAGCTATTATCTCCTCAAGTATTTTCTCATGGCCTTTCTCTTTGTCTTCTTCTTCTGGGACTCCTATGATTCGAATGTTGGGCCATTTACCATTGTCCCAGAGGTCCCTGAAGTTGTCCTCATTTCTCTTAATTCTTTTTTCTCTTTTCCTCTCTGTTTCATTTATTTCTACCATTCTACTTTCTACCTCACTAATCCTATCGTCTGCCTCCATTATTCTACTCTTGGTTCCTTCCAGATTGTTTTTGATCTCATTTAATGCATTATTCATTATATATTGACTCCTTTTTATTTCTTCTAGGTCCTTGTTAAACATTTCTTGCATCTTCTCAATCCTTGTCTCCAGGCTATTTATCTATAACTCCATTTTGTTTTCAAGATTTTGGATCATTTCACTATCATTATTTGTCATTCTTTATCAGGTAGATTCCCTATCTCCTCCTCTTTGTTTGGTGGGCATTTATCCTGTTCCTTACCTGCTGGGTATTTGTCTGCCTTTTCTTCTTGTTTATATTGCTGTGTTTGGGGTGGCCATTCCGTATTCTGGCAGTTTTTGGTTCCTCTTTATTGTGGAGGTTCCTCACTGTGGGTGGGGTTGGACGTGTGGCTTGTCAAGGTTTCCTGGCTAGGGAAGCTTGTGTCAGTGTTCTGGTGGGTGGAGTTGGATTTCTTCTCTCTGGGGTGCACTGAAGTGTCCATTAATGAGTATTGAGATGTCAGTGGGTTTGGTGTGACTTTGGGCAGCCTGTATATTGAAGTTCAAGGCTATGTTCTTGTATTGCTGGAGAATTTGCACGGTACGTATTTCTCTGGAACTTGTTGGCCCTTGGGTGGTGCTTGGTTTCAGTGTAGGTATGGAGGTGTTTGATGAGCTCCTATTGATTAATGTTCTCTGGAGTTAGGAGTTCTCTGGTGTTCTCAGGATTTGGACTTAAGCTTCCTGCCTCTGGTTTTCAGTCTTATTTTTACAGTAGTCTCAAGAGTTCTCCATCTATGTAGCACTGATGATAGAACATCTAGGTTAATGATGAAAAGTTTCTCCACAGTGAGGGACGCCCTGAGAGGTATACAGAGTTACATGGAGAAGGGAAGAGGCAGGAGGGAGATAGAGGTGAACAGGAGGAGAAGAGGGGGAATCAAAAGGGGAGAGAACAAGCTAGCTAGTAATCACCTCCCTATGTGCTCTCCACAGTCTGGATCCCTCAGAGATGTTCATGGAGTTACACAGAGAAGAGAAGTGGGAGGAAGGAGACAGAGGTGGCCAGGAGGATAAAAGGGGGAATCAAAAGGAGAGAGACTGATCCAGTCAGTAATCAGTTCCCTAAGTGTTCTCCACAACCCGGAACACACAAATAGATTCACAGATTTGGGTAGAGAAGAGAAGGGGGAGGGAGGAGATAGAGGCCATCTGGTGGAGAAAAAGGAGAGTCGAAAGTGGGAGAGAGAAATCCAGCCAGTAATCTAGCTCCCAAGTAAAAATGGGTACTGAAGATTGGGTTCTTAAAAGTAAAAAATTGATAACAACACCAAAAAGCAAAGATTAAAAATCTAGAGTAGAGGTTAAATTCTCAAAAATACAGTATTAAAGAAAAAAACAAAGTCACAAAATCACTATATATATATATAAAGTTTGCTTTAAAAATAAGGTCTTTCTTTTCTTTCTTTTTTTTTTTTTTTGCAAAGTAGTAGTAGGTTATAAAAATAAAAATTAAAGGAGTAATAAAGGACTTAAAAATTTTAAAAAAATTAAAAAAAATGATGATAGTAAAAATATATCTAGGACTTTCTCTGTTGTTGTTGTGGACAGTGTGGGGTCAGTTCATTTTCAGATAGTTCCTTGATCTGGCTTACACTTCTCAAGATCTATAGGCCCCTTCTTTTGTAGTTGGTGCTAACTGCAGGGTTTTAATCTTTTGCACCTGTCACTGTCAAAGCAGTTCCCTCTGCTTATTTTAGATTCTTCTGTTTGCTGGCCTCTTCAGTGTCTAATTTCCACCCTGACACAAGGGGAGCGGTAGTGCTCACTTTTTATTTTTTTTTTATTTTTTTTTTTTTTAGGCTCACTTGTTCAGTCGTGCTGTGGGGAGAGAGGAACACTGCAAACAAACATCACTGGCGTGTGTGGGCTGTGCTCACAGAGTCTGGGCTCAGTCCTTTGTTCTGTGAGCGGGCCTGGTGGTGTCTTAGGTTAGGACCTTTCACGGGAGAGCTATCCCACAGTCTGGGTTGCTATCTCTAGTTAGTTCCCTCAGATTGCCCTTGGGGCATTCAGGCCTAGTCCTTACCCTAAGCAATGCATCTCCCTGTCAAGTCCTGGCTTGCTAGTGGCAGATGCAAGCGTCTGCACTGCTTCTCCGCTGGGAGTTGCCTTTAGGCATGTAATCTTTGGGTTTTAATTATTTATTTATTTTTCCTCCCAGTTATGTTGCCCTTTGAAGTTCCAAGGCTAGCCACAGATTCGCCAGTGAGACTGTTTCCTGGTGTTTGGAAACTTCTCTGTTTTTTAAGACTCCCTTCTCAGGACAGATCTCCATCCCTACCTCTTTTGTCTCTCTTTTTATCTTCTATATTTTTCCCTACCTCCTTTTGAAGACAATGGGCTGCCTTTCTGGGTGCCTGATGTCCTCTGCCAGCATTCAGAAGTTGTTTTGTGGAATTTGCTCAGTGTTCAAATGTTCTTTCGATGAATTTGTGGGAGAGAAAGTGTTCTCCCCATCCTATTCCTCCACCATCTTAGGATCACCCCCTACTCAGTCTTTGTAATGACCTTTATGGGAAAAGAATCTAAAAAAAGAGTTGATATATGTATTTGGATGACTGAGTCACTTTACTGTACACCTGGAATTAACACAATATTGTGCACTAATTCAACTATATTCCAATAAAATGCTTTTAAATAAAGAAGTAAAAGGATTGTTTCCCCTAAGCATTACAAGGTCTATATTTATAATTTTCATATAGTATTATTAGTTTGAGCTCTGAATTTTCTGAGTAGTACTTATGCTAATTGAGACAACAGGATTCAGTCTTCTGTGGATTTTTATTTGATGATAAAATCAATATTGATTGCAAAGAAGATTTATGGCTTTCCTTGAATAAACAGAAAAAATTGATGGAGATACTTTTCTTGCAATAACCTTGGATCTTCCTGACTTAAGAAATACATCTTAGTACTTTTCCTCTTGGAAAGAATAAAAATAGCAAATATTCAGATGTAAAGCTTGAAAATCATAAGTCATATTTAAAAAATGACATGGGAAGGTTTTCTAAGTTTATAATAGTGCTTAGAAAACAACATATAAATAAAGTCATTATATGAAACATAATTTTCATATAAAAATGGAACCAAACTTTCAAGGTAATAAAGCACATTTTGGAAAACACATTATTTATTTATCAGAAATGAAAATAACCTAAATTTTCAACAACCTGGGGATAATTCAAAAATTATATTATTTTCACAAAATGGACTTTAAATACCTCCTGAATATTTCACATGAAATCTTTGTGATGGTGCTAAAATCCCTGGCAGGATAATATTAAATAGAAAAAAAAAATCAAAGTAAATTTTTAAAAGGACAAGTAGACCACAATTAAAATAAAAATAAAAAAAAAAATGAAAAATGTATGTAAAAAAGACTACAAGAAACCTGTTGCTTTTAATCCTCTATGACATAAAGATCAGCGACAATTATTCTCATATTTTTCTAAGTTTTTAAACTTTGAGCATTATTACTTTTGCAATTAATCTATTTTAAGAGAACAGCAGAATAGAGGAATTCTAAGTAATGAAATGTAATGATGGCATTTATCCTGTCACTTTTCAGAAGTCTATTAAAGTCATTGTTTATATTTGTCAACATTTCCAGATTTTTTAATCACTCTTCCAAATATATGTCTCTCCAGAATGCAGGCTGACTTTACTAATAGGCTTGTAACCAATGGAATGCATCATGATGCTGAGGGTTTCTAAGGCTAGGTAATGAGAGTCAATTCAGATGCTGTCTTATGATCCAATTCATCTTCAAGTGACCCAAGCTCCCAGCCATTGAGTCTCCCAGTTGAAGTCCCAGACGTTTTAGAGTAAAAAGAAGTCATTCCTACTGTGCTGTATGAATTTCTAACCATACGAAAGGTAGGATTTAAAGGGCCTGAGAATCTGTGTAACCCTGTGCTCTGTTGCCTCCTCAACAAATGTTAATCAATATCTGAAAGCATACGATATCCAGTAACTCCAACCATGAGCATTTTTAGTAGGAATAAAAACAATAAATATAAATTTAATGAAATTTTTTTTTAAAGAAGAAAAATTTGCCATTTGAGATAATGTAGATGAAAATGATGAACACTGTAGAAAGCTAAATAAGCCAAATACAAAAAGACAAATACTGAATGGTGTCACTTGTATATGTGTGTGTGTGCACTCAATCACATCCAACTCTGTGACTCCATAGTCTGTAGCCCTCCAGGTTCCTCTGTCCATGGAATTTTCCAGGCAAGAACACTGAAGTGGGTTGCCATTTCCTTCTCCAGGAGATCTTCTAAACCCAGGGATAGAAACTGTGTCTCTTGAATCTCCTGCATTGGCAGACAGATTCTTTATCACTGTGTCACTTGGGAAGCCTTGTCACTTACATAGAAATTCTTAAAAAATAAATAAATAAATAAATGAAAGAAGAAGAAACACATTATAGTAACAGAGAGTAGAATGGTAGTTACTAGATGTTGGGGTATGGGTAACAAGGAATGATATTGGTACAAGCTATAAAGCTTAAGTAATAAACTTACTCCAATAAGTTCTGGAGATTTGCTCTATAGAATGGTGACTAAAGTTAATACTGTTTTATGTACTTGAAATTTGCTAAAAGAATAGCTATCAGATGTCCTCAACTCCTTGCCCCCACATCCCCACCAATGTGAAATATATGAGGTGATGGACATGCTATTTAGTTTAATTGGGACAACAATTTTATAATGTATCTATACAGCAAAACATTATACTGCATATCTTAAATATATAAAATTGATATTTATCAATGAGATTTCAATAAAACTGAAAATAAAAGACCAAAAAAGAAGATTTTAATAGAAAAAATAAAATATTGTAATAGAATAAATAAAACTATCTTTAGTTGCAGATGATATGTCTATGTAGACTATCTCAGAGAATTGACCAAAACTTTTGGTAACTGACTAGTGACTATAGTAAGTTTGCAGGACATAAGGTGAATGTAGAGATGGTCAATTGCTTTCCTATATACCAGTAAACCACTGACATTTGATTTTTTTTTAAGATAAATAGAATCAAAATGTTGTACTAATGATAAGTTAAAGGAAAATGTACAAACTAAAAAAAAAAAAAATAACTATAGACTTCTGATTAAATAAATCAAAGAAGATCAAAATAAGTGGAGATATTTTATAGTCTAAATGGCACTATTTTTAAGAGGCTAATCTTAACTTTATAGTTTCATTTCAATTTCTATGAAAATCCTTACAAACTACTTTTAGATATAAAATTACTAATTCTAAATTTATATAAGAAGGTAAAATCCCAAGATAGCCAGTACAATATTGAAAAAAATCAAAGCTGGGTGACTCATTTGTGTTCTTTTAAGAACTATTATCAAGCTATGGTAATCAAGACAACATAACATTGTAACAGAATAGATGGACAAACTTGACCCACACAATATAGTCAATTGATATTTGACAAAGAAACTAAAACAGTGTATTAAAGAAAAGACATTTTTCTTCAGCAAAAGAACTGGAATAATTGAACTCCATTAAAGAAAAAAAAAAAAAAAAAGCCAGACACAGACCTTGCTCTTTTCATAAAAATTAGCTCAAAATGGATCATAAACCTAAAAATATACCTAAATAGAAAAACTGCGTAACTAAAACTTCTAGAAGAAAACATGGGGGAAAGCTATGTGGTCTTATGTTGGTGATGAATTTTTACAAACAAAACTGAAAACATGTCCATGAAATAAAATTGATAATTTGGGTTTTTTACAATTAAAATCTTCTGCAAATATGATATTAAAGATGTGAAAAGATCAGCCACAGTCATACAAAGAACACTTTATCTTCAGGAATAAGAAAACAAGCGAAACTAAAAAATGAAGAAAAGAAATCTGAACACTTTCTCAAAAAAGATCTAGAGATGTGAAGTAAGCATGTGACAGTATGACAGTCGCTCAAAAGTATTTGTCATCAGGTAATTACAAGTTAAAACAACAATGAGATACCAAAAATTACCCATTTAAATGACTGAATTAAAAATAAAATGACAGTACCAATTGCTGGAGAGAATGAAGAGCAACAGGTATGCTCATTCATTGCTGGTGGGAATGCAAAATGATAGAGTCACTTTGAAAACAGATTGGCAATTTCTTATGAAGCTAAATATAGTCATACAATAAAATCCCGCAATTATATTCTTTGCCATTTGCCCAAATACATTGAAAATTTATGTTCACACAAAAATCTGCACATTCAGAGTAGCTTTATTTTCATTTCATTTACCTACTGAGGATAAATTAGGTTAAAAAGAAATCTAATTTATCCTCAGTAGGTGAATGGATTAAACACACGCTGCCATATACAGTAGAAACTAAGACAATATGTAAAGCTGCTATACTCCAATGAAAATTAGCTAAACAAACAAACATACAAAACACCTTACACTCTAGAACATCTGTACAATGAAACGTATTTAGCTAGAGAAAAATGTGAAGAAAGCTAAAGGCATATTGCTAACAGAAACAAGCAGAAGATATTAAGAAGAGGTGGCAAGAATACACAGAAGAACTATACACAAAGGCTCTTAATGACCCAGATAATCACAAAGGAGTAATCACTCACCTAGAGCCAGACATTTTGGAGTGTATAGTCAAGTGGGCCTTAGGAACCATCACTTTGAACAAAATTAGTGGAGGTAATGGAATTCTAGTTGAGATATTTCAAATCCTAAAAGATGATGCTGTGAAAGTGCTGCACTCAATATTCCAGCAAATTTGGAAAACTCAGCAGTGGCCACAGGACTGGAAAAGGTCAGCTTTCATTCCAATCCCAAAGAAAGGCAATGCCAAAGAATGCTCAAACTACCACATAATTGCACTCATCTCACACGCTACTAAAGTAATGCTCAACATTCTCAAAGATAAACTTCAACAGTATTTGAACCAAGAACTTCCAGATGTTCAAGCTGGATTTAAAAAAGGCAGAGGAGCCAAAGATCAAATTGCCAACAACCGCTGGATCATTGAAAAAGCAAGAGAGTTCCAGAAATGTATCTACTTCTGCTTCACTGGCTGCTCTAAAGCCTTTGACTGTGTGGATCACAGCAAACTGTGGAAACTTCTCAAAGTGATGGGAATACCAGACTACCTTATAATGCCTCCTGAGAAATCTGTATGCAGGTTAAGAAGCAATAGTTAGAACTGGACATGGGACAATGGACTGTTTCCAAATTGTGAAAGGAGTACATCGGGGTTGTATATCGTCACCCTGCTTATGGAACTTCTATGCAGAGTACATCATGCAAAATGCTGGGCTGGCTAAAGCTCACGCTGGAATAAAGAGTGCCAGGAGAAATATCAATAACCTGAGACATACAAATGACACCATACTTATGGCAGAAAGCAAAGAAGAAATAAAGAGCCTCTTGATGAGGGTGAAAGAGATAAGTGAAAACACTGGCTTAAAACTCAACATTTAGAAAACTAAGATCATGGCATCCGATCCTACCACTTCATGGCAAATAGATGGGGAAACAATGGAAACAGTGACAGACTTTATTTTCTTGGGCTCCAAAATCACTGCAGTTGGTGACTGCATTCAAGAAATTAAAAGCACTTGCTCCTTGGAAGAAAAGCTATGACAAATGTAGGTGACATATTAAAATGCAGAGACATTACTTTGTCAACTAAGGTCCATCTAGTCAAGGCTATGGTTTTTCCAGCGGTCATGTATGGACGTGAGAGTTGGGCTATAAAGAAAGCTGAGCACCAAAGAACTGATGCTTTTGAACTGTGGTGTTGGAGAAGACTTTTGAGAGTCCCTTGGACTGTGAGGAGGTCAAACTAGTCAATCCTATAGGGAATCAATGTTGAATATCTTTGGAAGGACTGATGCTAAAGCTGAAGCTCCAATACTTTCGCCACCTGATGCAAAGATCCAGCTCATTAAAAAAAGACCCTGATGCTGGGAATGATTGAAGGCAGAAGGAGAAGGGGACGACAAAGGATGAGATGGTTGGATAGCAGCACTGACTCAATTGACATGAGTTTGAGCAAGCTCTGGGAGATAGTGAAGGACATGGAAGCATGGTGTGCTGCAGTCCATGAGGTCACAGAGAGTTTGACATGACTGAGTGACTGAACAACAAAAAGTGAAAGAATCCAATTTGAAAACTACGTCTGAAAAAAGACAAAACTCTAAAATCGGTAAAATATATGTGGTTGCTAGGAACTTGGAGGCAATTTTTTGAAGTTAAAGCATGAGTTTTTAAAATAGAGGTAAAATTATTATATATGATACCATGACACTAAGGATTTGTATAAGTCCATAGAACTTTACAACACACAAAGCAAACTTAAACATATGCAAATTTATAAAAATCATGTGAGCATTGTGGTATATAAGATAGAATATAGACTCTATGAGAGAATCAAACTGTTTTACAAATATATAAAATGACTTCACAGAAGGGGTATGATGAGAACCCCTGTTGACCTAAGTAGTTTTGGAAAACTGAAGTCTGTTAAGACTAAAGGCAGAAAAACTGTACAGAGACTGGTAATCTGATGTATAAAACTTGTTCCCATGAAGATACTGGTTAAAAATTCTGATATTGCTGTACCTATACCCTGGAATTAAATAAATAAATGACAGATGGTGGGACTTTAGATTTCTCACTGTTGAATTGGAAGGTTACAGAAAAGCAAGAGGAGGATGCTATAAAAATCCAGGTGACAAGAGATTATGGTGGAAGACACTAGTATGAACTCATGTATAGGTTAATATACATATACATGTTTACACACTGACACATTTTTGAATATGTGTGTGTGTGTGTGTGTATACCATATATATACACCCTGTCAGTTATGTCTGACTCTTTGTAAACCTGTGGAGTGTAGCCTGCCAGGCTCCTCTGTCCATGGGACTTTCTGGGCTAGAATACTGTAGTGGGTTGCCATTTCCTCCTCCAGGGGATCTTCCTTACCCAAAGATTAAATGTGAGTCTCCTGCATCTCCTGCATGGCAGCTGGATTCTTTTACCACTTAGCCACTTAGTTCACATACACACATATATGTATATATACATAGGTTATATATGCACATGTGAAATCTCGCTTTGTCAGCTAAGATATCCTAGAAGCCATAATGCCCTAATAGCAATAAGCAAGCACATCTAGAACCCAGATCTTGGTTTCTAATGTCATTCTTTCATAATAGGAACCGCGGTTACTTGGAAAAAAATGACTCATTCTGGGCCCAAGGCAGAAAATATAAAAGATGATTTTGGAACATGCCAAAAAGTAGGGAAAAGCTAAAACCAAAAACAATAAGCATAAGGTATATCAAAGGTACACAGGAGACAACTAAAGCACCCAGTTGTCTAACCTGGAACATTCTGAGCAACAATAACAAAAAAATAATATCATTAGATCACAATCTAAAGTAAATGATCAATATTCATGAGCTTGTACCAACAGAAATAAATGACTACATATATAAATGATGGAGAATATTCCAATGCTCCATGCAGAAAAATCTAAAATTACTTATGTAGACACTCTACCTTTAATAAGGTGGAATATAACTCCCCCCTTCTTAACTGTGGACTGTGCATAGAGAATTTCTTCCAAAGAGTATAGTATGAAAGAGCAGCGTTGAGGGGAAGTAGCAGAAATTCTGAAAAACTGGTTCCACCTCAGCTAAGTGAGCAAGGACAACATTATAACTCTAAGTCCTATTAATCACACATACCCTCGACGTGATGTGATTAAGACAGTACTTCTGTGATCCTCTTCTCGCAAATCCATAACTCAATCTGATCATGAGAAAACTATCTGACAGATCAAAACTGCAACACATTTCACAAAGTACTTGTTTGGTCATCCTCAAATGACTCCCAGGCCATGAAAAGCAAGGAAAGTCTGAGAAACTGCTGCAGTAAAGAGGAGTCCAAGAGGATATGACAGTAAAATGTAACATGCTATATTGGAAAAGAAAAGGAAGATTAGGCAAAAACAAAGGGAATAATAATAAACTATAGCCTTAAGTTAATAATAATGTATAAAATTAGTTTGTTAATTGCAACAAATATAGCATGCTAGTGTAAGACATTATATAGAGGAGAAATTGAGTATGTAACTTGTACTAGATATTTTTCTGTAAATCCAAAACTGCTCTAAAATAAAAGTTTTCATTTAAAATTTATCTGTGGATTTTTTGATTATGGCAAATTCTACAGTACTAAAAATCAATATAAAACTCAATTAGTGTGTATTCTTTGAAAATATATAAAGTTACAGATGCCCTGTATCCAGAGGATATTTTCCAATAAGCAACATGTGAGAGAAAGTCTAACAATTTTTAAAAACAACTTTAATGAGAGTTTTTTAATTTTTCTCTAATTTTAAAGTTACAATTTTTTTTCTCAAGATATTTTAAGGTCTGCTTTCAAGGACGAGTAACAGCAAACTTTATGCACAAGAATTCTCAGTATTCTTAGCTTGTTAGTGTAACCAAGAACAATGATATTGGCTTAATAGAAACAGGTCATTTCAAGAGAAGGTAGAATAGAAATTGTTGAAGAAAATGAATTTTCTTCTATTTAAGTTTCTAGCTTCTTCTATAATAAACCTCAGTTCAGTTTAGTCTCTCAGTCATGTCCGTCTCTTTGCGATCCCATGGACTGCAGCACGCCAGGCTTCCCTGTCCATCACCAACTCCTGGAGCTTACTCAAACTCATGTGCATCAAGTCGGTGAAGCCATCCAACCATCTGTCGTCCCCTTCTGCCCCTGTCTTCTACCTTTCCCAGCATCAGGGGCTTTTCCAATGAGTCAGTTCTTTGCATCAGGTGGCCAAAATACTGGAGTTTCAGAGCTTCAGCATCAGTCCTTCCAGTGGATATTCAGGGTTGATTCCCTTTAGGATTGACTGCTTGGATCTCCTTGCAGTCTAAAGGACTCTCAAGAGTCCTCTCCAACACCACAGTTCAAAAGCATCAATTCTTCTGTGCTCAGCTTTCTTTATAGTCTAACTCTCACATCCATACATGACTACTGGAAAAAAAACATAACTTTGACTAGATGGACCTTTATTGGCAAAGTAGTGTCTCTGCTTTTTAATATGCTGTCCAGAAACATACTAAAAATAAAATGACTTTGATCTCTTATGCAACTTTGTATGAGCTGATTATCTAAACATTTTCATTATTTTCAAGTAAAAAATGTTTATAAAAATAAACCTAATGTACATTAATTCCTCTTGACCTAAGAGTAGCAAAATCAAGGTGAGTCAGAAATAGAACAGATTTAAAATCATAGAATTCTATAACCTTTACAAGTAAAGTTCTATGTGACTATCAGTATACAATGAATAGCCATAGAAGTTCTGAGAAATAGAAGTAATACTAATCTTTCTAAATAATTGTAAGAAGAATTATAATCTGAGAAAGTTCCAGAATAAAATAAATGACTTTTCCACTTCTGGGAAACAAAACTGTCAGATAATATGCAAAAAAAAAAAAAAAAAAATCCCCAGGAAATAGTTGATAACACATTTAAAGGTAATTTTATTAACACATAAGTGGATAATCCATTTCCAAAAGATGTTCCAGGCAGTGTGAGTGGTAGTTGCAATATCTCAGAAATTTAAAAATATATAGGCTTTGGAAATACTTGATAACTATCTTAGAGCACCTACATGATAATAGTGGGGAGTGGGGCTGATGGAAAATTAAAAGACCTCAATCTGGAGTAATGTATTTATTATTATCACTTATTAGATAATGAGTTCTAATAATGTCCTTGATAAAGGTAGTTTTTTCAAATAGTAAATTGACAAAGAACTGTTGGGAAAAATGAAGTTAGGAAAAAAAGTATGGGAATATCATCAGGAAGCATGCTAAGTGAAATCAGTCAAACAGAGAAAGAAAAAACAACAGCAACAATATTATCCCTTGTATTTTGCTTCTGAGATGTTGAACATAGAGAAACAGAGAGTAAAAAGGTGGTTATCATGGGTGAAGAGGTGGGGAAAATTGAGGGATGCTTGTCAAAGTTTATAAAGTTGAAGTTATGAGAGATGAATAAATCTAGAGATTCAGTGTACACCATGATAACTGTAGTTAAAAATACTGTATTTCATATGGGAAATAGCTAAGAGGGTAGATTTCATGCACTTTTATCACACACAAAAAATGTTAACTATGTGAAGGGATGATATCTTAACTTGAATATGGTATCATTTCACAATAAAAAGAATGTAGTTCAGAGACATAATGAAAGAGACCAGATATTGGGTCTACTTAAATACTGTAGAAGAGAGAGTCTGACTATGGCTGTAATGAAAATTACTGCAGTTTAGAGGAGCCTGAGATCAAGAATAGAATTTTCTTTCTTTTTTTTTTTTTTTGGTATTTCTTTCTTTCTTTTTTTTTTTTTTCCATTTATTTTTATTAGTTGAAGGCTAATTACTTTACAATATTGTATTGGTTTTTGCCATACATTGACATGAATCAGCCATGGATTACATGTGTTCCCCATCCAGATGCCACCTCCCGCCTCCCTCCCTATCCCATCCTTCTGGGTCTTCCCAGTGCACCAGCCCCAAGCACTTGTCTCATGCATCCAGCCTGGGCTGGTGATCTGTTTCACCCTTGATAGTATACTTGTTTCAATGCTGTTCTCTCAGAACATCCCACCCTTGCCTTCTCCCACAGAGTCCAAAAGTCTGTTCTGTATATCTGTGTCTCTTTTTCTGTTTTGCATATAGGGTTATCATTACCATATTTTTAAATTCCATATATATGTGTTAGTATACTGTATTGGTCTTTATCTTTCTGGTTTACTTCACTCTGTATAATGGGCTCCAGTTTCATCCATCTCATTAGAACTGATTCAAATGAATTCTTTTTAATGGCTGCGTAATATTCCATTGTGTATATGTACCATAGCTTCCTTATCCATTCGTCTGCTGATGGGCGTCTAGGTTGCTTCCATGTCCTGGCTATTATAAACAGTGCTGCGATGAACATTGGGGTGCACGTGTCTCTTTCAGATCTAGTTTCCTTGGTGTGTATTCCCAGGAGTGAGATTGCTGGGTCATATGGCAGTTCTATTTCCAATTTTGTAAAGAATCTCCACACTCTTCTCCATAGTGGCTGTACTAGTTTGCATTCCCACCAGCAGTGTAAGAGGGTTCCCTTTTCTCCACACCCTCTCCAGCATTTATTGGATTTTTTGGATAGCAGCCATCCTGACTGGCGTGTAATAGTACCTCATTGTGGTTTTGATTTGCATTCCTCTGATAATGAGTGATGTTGAGTATCTTTTCATGTGTTTGTTAGTCATCTGTATGTCTTCTTTGGAGAGATGTGTGTTTACTTCTTTGGCCCATTTTTTGATTGGGTCATTTATTTTCCTGGAATTGAGCTTCAGGAGTTGCTTGTATATTTCTGAGATTAATCCTTTGTCTGTTGCTTCGTTTGCTATTATTTTCTCCCATTCTGAGGGTTGTCTTTTCACCTTGCTTATAGTTTCCTTTGTTGTGCAAAAGCTTTTAAGTTTACTTAGGCCCCATTTGTTTATTTTTGCTTTTATTTCCAATATTCTGGGAGGTGGGTCATAGAGGATCCTGCTGTGATTTATGTCGGAGAGTGTTTTGCCTATGTTCTCCTCTAGGAGTTTTATAGTTTCTGGTCTTACATTTAGATCTTTATTCCGTTTTGAGTTTATTTTTGTGTGTGATGTTAGAAGGTGCTCTATTTTCACTCTTTTACAAGTGGTTGACCAGCTTTCCCAGCACCACTTGTTAAAGACGTTGTCCTTTTTCCATTGTATATCCTTGCCTCCTTTGTCGAAGATAAGTTGTCCATAGGTTCGTGGATTTATCTCTGGGCTTTCTATTCTGTTCCACTGATCTATATTTCTGTCTTTGTGCCAGTACCATACTGTCTTGATGACTGTGGCTTTGTAGTGGAGCCTGACGTCAGGCAGGTTGATTCATACATCATGACCAAGTGGGCTTTATCCCAGGAATGCAAGGATTCTTTAATATCTGCAAATCAATCAATGTAATACCCCACATTAACAAATTGAAAGATGAAAATCATATGATTATCTCAATAGATGCTGAGAAAGCCTTTGACAAAATTCAACATCCATTTATGAGAAAAACTCTCCAGAAAGCAGGCATAGAAGGAACATACCTCAACATAATAAAAGCTATATATGACGAACCCACAGCAAACATTATCCTCAACGGTGAAAAATTGAAAGCATTTCCCTTAAAGTCAGGAAGAAGACAAGGGTGTCCACTCTCACCACTACTATTCAACATAGTTTTGGAAGTGTTGGCCACAGCAATCAGAGCAGAAAAAGAAATAAAAAGAATCCAGATAGGAAAAGAAGAAGTAAAACTCTCACTGTTTGCAGACGACATGATCCTCTACATAGAAAACCTTAAAGACTCTACCAGAAAATTACTACAGCTAATCAATGAATACAGTTATGTTGCAGGATATAAAACTAACACACAGAAATCCCTTGTACTCCTATACACTAATAATGAGAAAACAGAAAGAGAAATTAAGGAAACAATACCATTCACCACTGCAACAAAAAGAATAAAATACTTAGGAGTATATCTACTTAAAGAAATGAAAGACCTATATGTAGAAAACTATAAAACACTGATGAAAGAAATCAAAGAGGACACAAATAGATGGAGAAATATACCGTGTTCATGGATTGGAAGACTCAGTATTGTGAAAATGGCTATACTACCCAAAGCAGTCTGTAGATTCAATGCAATCCCTATCAAGCTATCAGCGGTGTTTTTCACAGAACGAGAACAAATAACTTCACAATTCGTATGGAAATACAAAAAACCTCGAACAGCCAAAGCAATCTTGAGAAAGAAGAATGGAACTGGAGGAAAGAATAGAATTTTTAATTTGGAGATTTTAAAGTTACATGAAGGCAATCTTCAAGTGATCACTATTATGTGAATGCTAAGTATAAAGCCAGGAAAAAATGAGTAGAGAGACAGCAGGTGATAAAAATAAAGTGGAAATAGTAAAAAGTACTATTTTAAAGAAATAAGCTTTTTCGGTTATAACACAACTCCGCTGGTGGTTTTGTTGCTAGGTTGTGTCCGACTCTTGCGACCCCATGGACTGTAGCCCTCCAGGCTTCTCTGTCAATAGGATTCGCCAGGCAAGAATACTGGAGTGGGTTGTCATTTCCTTCCCCAGGGAATCTTCCCAACCCAACAATCAATCCTGGGTTTCTTATATTGCAGGCAGATTCTTTACCAACTGAGCTACAAGGGAAGCCCCATAACACAACTTGTCCAGTAACTTATCTAGCTGACTCAGTGCTCTCTATTCATCTTCACAATCAATTCTTAGTTTGTTTATTTGTTGTAAGATTTTTGAGCTTTATTGAAGTATTTTGACATATAGCTTCATATATGTTTTGATTTGTATATATATATAGAGAGAAAATGGATTGCCGCCATAAGGTTAATTAACATAGTTAAATGTGTTTGTGTGTGTGCGCATGTGTGTAGTGAAAACACTTAATATCTACTCTCTTAACAACTTTCAAGAATACCATACAGTATTTTTACTATAGTCACCATGATGTACATTAGATTATCAGAATTTATTAATCTTATAACTAGAAGTTTGTACCCTTTAATCAGCATTTCCTTTAGCAAGCACTGTTCTATTCTCTTTTTATGAGTTTCTTATTATTCCATATATGGGCTTCCCTTGTAGTTTGGTTGGTAAAGAATCTGCCTGCAGTGCTGGAGGCCCAAGTTCGATTCCTGGGTCAGAAAGATTCCCTGGAGAAGGAAATGGTAACCCATTCCAGTGTTCTTGCCTGGAGAATCCCATAGACAGAGGAGCCATGGGGTCACAAGAGTTGGACATGATTTAATGACTAAACCACCACCATATATGATAGCATACAGTATTTTCATTTTCCTGATTTATTTCACTTAGCATATTGCTCCCAAGGTCTGTTTATATGTGTGCATGTCAAGTCATTTCAGTCATATCTGGCTCCTCGTGATCCTATGGACTGTAGCTTGCCAGGCTCCTTTGTCCATGGGATTTCCCAGGCAAGAATATTGGAGTGGGTTGTCACTTCCTCCTCCAGGGGATCTTCCTGAACCAGGGATCCATTTTTGCACTGGCAGGCAAGTTTTTTACCTTGCCACCTGGGAAGCCCTCAAGGTTTATTTATGTGGACACAAATAGCAGGCTTTCCTTTATTTGGGGAGCTAAATGTTATTCCACTGTAAATATATACTACATTTAAAAAAAATGCTTTCATCCTTCTGTGGATACTTACACTGTTTCTATGTCTGGATACTGTGAATAATATTGCAGCAAAGGTGAAGGTGCATCTTTGAGATAGTGATTTTAATTTCTTCAGATATATACATAGATATGGGATTGCTATACCATATAGCAGTTCCATTTTTTCTTTTGAAGAACCTTCATACTATTTTCCCTAGTGACTATGCCAATCACAACTCTTTGAAGGAGTAGGTCTAAAACAAGGTTAACACACAAGGTTTGCATGCAATCAGTATGATCAGAAGCACTGTTATAGATTGGTTCTAGTCTTCCAAAATTAATACATTGAGGTACCTACCAGTACCTCAGAATGTGATCTTATTGGAAGTAAAATTATTGCAGTAAATTAGTTAAGATGAGGTCATACTGAAGTGTGTATACCCCTAAGCCAACAGAATTGATGTTACTATACAAAGGCAAAATTTGGACACAAATAGGCAGTCTAAGTCCATGTAAACATGAATCAGAAATAAGTTGTTGCACCTACAGTTCAACCAATGCTAATGATTGCTAGGAGAACAGCGTGGAACAGATTCTTTCTTACAACTCTTAGAAGGAACCAACTCAGCCAGCACCTTGATCTCAAACTTAGCCTCCAGAACTGTGAGGTAATAAATTTCTATTGTTTAAGTCACTCAATTTTGTGATACTTCCTTGTGGTCCTGGCAAGCTACTATAGAAATCTGGATGCTATTTTCAAATCTGACACCAAAAATGAATCAAAGTTAGAAGATCTAGAGACCACAAATGCAGTAAAACACATTGAAAAAATGAGTACCAGAATTACAATTGAATATTCCATTAACTTCTGAAAAAATGGAGCTATAAATCAGAGGTGTGCCTGTGTGTCTGTTGGTTGTTTAAAGAAAGATATTGGTTAGACAGTTTTTGTGGAATTGCTGACATTTCTTTTACCCAGGAAATAACTATTTCTCATAGTTATTTATAAGTCATAGGCTCCTGTGCTTGAAAAAAATATATTAAAATAATCAAAGAAAAAGCCTAGATATGGAGTCAGTCATGGGCATCCCTGTGCCTCATATGTAAAAGAATCTGTCTGCCAATGCAGGAGATGCAGGCTTGATCCCTAGGTCTGGAAGATCCCCTGGAGAAGGAAATGGCAATCCTCTCCAATATTCTTGACTGGGAAATCCCATGGACAGACAGCCTGGCTCCTCTGTCTGTGGCTACAGTCCTTGGGGTTGCAAGAGAGTCAGACACAACTAAGTGACTAAACAATCCAATCTAATCAGAGTTGGTCACACTTGCGATTTTAGTTTTCTTGGGATATAGACTATTTCATATTTGCTGACATCTGCCTGCCTTGACCTCTTTCTATCCTCTCCTGATCTATTCCTGTTTTTCATCTTTTCAGCTTTCTTAAGACTAGTCAGAACTGAAATTGTATAACTTCCATTTCAGGGACTTGAGGTCCAGATCTCTAACTGTTTATGACCTGCTGAAGTCCTTAACCCTTAGCTGGTTCATTTCCAGCCTGAGTTTCTGCCCAGTTTGACTCCTGACCAGATTTATTCATTTGTTCTTCAGGACTTGAGTATAAAAGTGAAATTGGATTTTTATGTTTATATCAAGCGGAAAAGCCTCCTGCTACTTCTGAATTGAGGTGAAGAATTTTTGAGGTCATTTCTTCTTACAGTGTACAATTTGATATCTAGCATAGCTGGAGTAGTATACATTTTGTTTATTGTCTGATGGCTAAGTCTTCAAAGATAAACGTGTTACATGGCAGTAAGCAAATTTGTCTTTTGCATAAACTATAAGAAAAGAGCATAATTTTCACAATTACTTAAAATCATATTTTGTAAGAAATGTGTAGGAGATGAGGTTCTGTTTTACAGTAGAATCAATTTTTTCTTGATATTTTAAGTTGTTATTTTTAGATGATATCTTATTACTTGAAATATTTACTAATAAAATGTTACAAAGCTATACACTTTCTATGTCTAATGCTTTATTCTATTGAAATATATTCTGCCTGAAAAAATGAAGAACTACATTTCTGAAATATCCCATTATAGTTAGGCATAAATAGCCTTCATTATCCTTGATCACACATTTTTTATGTTCCTGACTGTAATACCAAGACTGGTGTTTAGGAGAAAGCTCTTTTTCTCAGTGTTTACTTAGCATCTGTTTTTCCAAGTAACCTCTCTGTCGCTCTTCATATACTTCTGCCCTCCATGACAATTCAATTCATGTTAACATTTAATGAAACCTCTCTGCTTTCACTAGACTATAAGTGGTTTTGCTTTTTTTCCCAATTTTCCTTTGATTGAGACATTTGTGATGGAAAGTATCCTAATGTATTTCCATAAATAACAGATTTATTTTTGCATAGTTATTTAATAATACAGTTTATATTGTAAAAAGAAAAAAAAAACATGAAATGAAAGAGATAGAAAAGAAAGAGTGAAAAAAGAGTAAAGTTGCAAAAAAGGAAGAATTAATCTGTAGAGACATATATTAACAGGCATCTATTAGGACAGGACACTTGCATGTAAGACTAAAGGAATAATGGTGTCAGAGAGTGATGCTAAGTTTCAACCGCTTGGCCTCTCGTGAGGAAGGACTCTCTAGGGTAATCCTGACCCCTCTCTCTGTGTCCTTCCCATCTCTACTCCTCCCTTGGTTAGCGATAGATCTAGGTGAATGATCAATTTGGGAAAATTAATGGTTTATTCTTACACATTGCCAGTTGGTTTTCTTTGCTTCTACATTTCATTAGTTTTAGAGGCACAGCCACTTTGAATGAACTCTGGAGTATTTGAGCATGTTTAACTAGAAGGATAAAGTTAATTTTGGAGTACAGCATATAAGAAGCCCACTGTTGCCATAGAGCTAGGCCAAGCTCCTCAAACAGTCTTATCTATTATGACACTGGCATTTTGATTTTCATTTGTGTGATTCCTGGGTCTCTCAATTATTTCTACATTTGTCAAGAAAATAAGGAAGTTATTACCAGTTATAAAAACACACACAGTGGAGTGTACTATGGGGAGTTTTTGTTGTTGTTCAGTCATTCAATTGTGTCTGACTCTCTGTGATCCCATGGACTGCAGCATGCCAGGTGTCCCTGTTCTTCACTATCTCCTGGAGTTTGCTAAAACTCATGCCATTGAGCTGATGATGTCATCCAAGCATCTCATCCTTTGTCACCCACTTCTCCTCATGCCCTCAATTTCTTCTAGCATCAGAGTTTTTTCCAATGAGTTGACTCTTTTTATCAGGTGGCCAAAGTATTGGAGCTTCAGCATTAGTCCTTCCAGTGAATATTCAGGCTTGATTTCTTTTCAGATCGACTGGTTTGATCTTTTTGCTGTCCAAAGGACTCACAAGAGTCTTCTCTAGCACTACAGTTTTAAAGCCTCAGTTCTTTGTCATTCATCCTTCTTTATGGTCCGACTCTCACATCTCATTTCTGGAAAAATTATGATGAATTTTTAAGTTCCATCTAAACTTTCTTAGATGGCAGGGCCTGTCCATGGGGACATCCTGATCTGTCCCTTAGTAAGGGAACTGCTCCATTCAGCCTTGTTGGAGAGACAGTGATCCCTTTGTCATGTTCTGCATCATATGATCTAACCCCTTGACAACACACAGCTAGACTGATTTGGTTTCCAGTTTGAAGACGGGTTTGGGAATCTGCCCTAACATAGGCAATAGTCAACTCTCACAGAACTTCTTTAAGAAGTTCTCTACTTTATAATAAGGTAACATGGAACAAAATAAAAGCAAATATTAAATCCCAGATTTGTCATGTTTATTATTTGCTCATTATATAATAGGTTTTTCCAAAATATGTAATGTTCTAGAAATTGCAAGGTTATGTAGGCTAAAGCACTAGTCTTTGTAATTTATAGAAATTATATTACCAACTAATAAATGTTGTTAGTACTATACATTTATTATGTTTTATGATAAACATGTTTCTTCTCAAAACACTGTTTTTTCTGTTTTTTTTTTTTTTTAAAGAGATGATATTATGAATACTTCTGTCCTCTTTAATCTTATCACACCATATGACACTGTTTCAGTTTTATAAGCTCCTAGAATTTTGGATGTGTTTCCAATAGAAAATGGTATTTGGCATTAACTTATGTTGCTGCTGAGCAGTGTTAATATATCTACATAGTAAAGATTTCAATTTTCATATGCAATAAAACAGAGATTGAAACTGTATGAATAAGAATGTCATGGGGCAAGATTCATAATTTTAAAAAAGGAGCATTAAGGTAAAAGAAAAAAAAAAAGCTATTATTGACTCATTCACCAAATATTTATAAAGCAACTGATACATGCCCATTTTAAGCCATCTGCTGGGCATATAGCCGTGAACATGATAGAAAAGGATGCTTTTCTTATTCCACTCTAGTAGCAGGTTATATAAAAAAAAAGATAAATATCTAACAACATTATTTTTAAGTACCATCTAGTAACATATACATATGAACACTCAGGTGTTGAAATTAATTTGATGGCTGGGCTTCTGGTGTAGCGCTAGTGGTAAAGAGTCTGCCTGCCATTGCAGGAGACAT